>NW_026967669.1:0-40000 GCF_028390025.1 Pseudophryne corroboree | reverse complement strand
TCCTGATCACTCTGATATTGGTGCATCTGTTACAGCTCTGACAGTAGATACAGTGTTTCCCTGTTCTATAGATGCCAAATGTTTTACACAGAACACAAAGCTTATTACCCATCAGGCAGCTAAGGCAGGTGAGAGGCCACTGATATGTTCTGAGTGTGGGAAATGTTTTACCTGCAAATCACAACTTGTTTCACATCAGTGCAGTCACAAAGGTCAGAAGCCATTTCCATGTTCTGAGTGTGGGAAATGTTTTACAGAGAAATCACATCTTGTTACACATCAGAGACGTCACACAGGTGAGACCCTATTACCATGTTCTGAGTGTGGGAAATGTTTTACACTGAAATCACATCTTGTTACACATCAGCGAAATCACACTGGTGAAAAGCCATTTCCATGTTCTGAGTGCGGGAAATGTTTCACACGGAAATCACAACTTATTAAACATCAGCGAAGTCACACAGGTGAGACTCCATTTCCATGTTCTGAGTGTGGGAAATGTTTTACATACAAATCACTTCTTGTAATACATAAGAGAATACATACAGGTGAGAAACCATATTCCTGTTCTGAGTGTGGGAAATGTTTTACATACAAATCAACTCTTGATGCACATAAGAGAAGTCACACAGGTACATCACCATTTCCATGTTCTGAGTGTGGGAAATATTTTGCACAGAAATCACAACTTGCTAGACATCAAAGAATTCACACAGGTGAGAGGCCATTTCCATGTTCTGACTGTGGAAAATGTTTTGCACAGAAATCACATCTTTTTGCACATCAGCAAAGTCACACAGCTGAGAAGCCATTTCCATGTCATGAGTGTGGGAAATGTTTTACACACAAATCAGATCTGGTTAGTCATAACAAAAGTCACAGGTGAGAAGGCATTTTCTTGCTCTGAGTGTGGGAAATGTTTTGCCCAGAAATCAGAACTTGTTAGACATCAGCGAAGTCACACAGGTGAGAGGCCATTTCCATGTCCTGACTGTGGGAAATGTTTTGCACACAAATCAGGTCTTGTTAGTCATAACAGAAGTCACACGGGTGAGAATCCAATTTCTTGCACTGAGTCTGGGAAATGTTTTACACGGAAATCACAACTTGTTAAACATCAGAGAAGTCACACAGGTGAGAAGCCATTTCCATGCTCTGAGTGTGGGAAAGGTTTTGCACACAAATCAGCTCTTGTTATACATCACAGAAGTCACACAGGTGAGAAGCCATTTCCATGTTCTGAGTGTGAGAAATGTTTTGCACACAAATCAGATCTTGTTAAACATCACAGAAGTCACACAGGTGAGAAGCCATTTTTTTGCTCTGAGTGTGGGAAATGTTTTACACAGAAATCACATCTTGTTAGACATCAGCAAAGTCACACAGGTGAGAGGCCATTTCCATGTCCTGAGTGTGGGAAATGTTTTGCACACAAATCAGGTCTTGTTAGTCATAACAGAAGTCACACGGGTGAGAATCCAATTTCTTGCACTGAGTGTGGGAAAGGTTTTGCACACAAATCAGCTCTTGTTATACATCACAGAAGTCACACAGGTGAGAAGCCATTTCCATGTTCTGAGTGTGGGAAATGTTTTGCAGACAACTCAGCTTTTGTTAAACATCACAGAAATCACACAGGTGAGAAGCCATTTCAATGTTCTGAGTGTGGGAAATGTTTTACACAGAAATCACAACTTGTTACACACCAGAGAAGACACACAGGTGAGAAGCCATTTTAATCTTCTGGAGTATACTTATCATTGCCATGTGTTGTTCTTCAAGGTTCTTATCATCTCTCCTATACTTTTTGCAATACACATGTTACCACAGTGTGAAATAATCAGGTGTCATGCCCTCATCTACCACTGCTATGCAGATGACCTGTCTTTTGCTCTGGGTACTGAGAACCCAGTACCAATCCTAAATGTCTAGCTGAGCTCCAGGTGTGGGTGATGCCAGTTCGCTGTGACTCAGTCCTGGTGAAACAGGTCCTTATGATAGAAGCTCACCAACAAAGGGCAGGGCTACAGCTCAGCTTTGCTACCAGCCAGACTTACACTTGGGGGTTCAGAATTACAAAATGCTGGTCATGTGCAGAATATTAGTGTCCTGGATGGTGGAGTGACACCATTAGACATCCGGTATCAGCCAGAATCAGATCCTCATATGTGGACCATAGCCAGACTCCAGCACTTAATTCCCTCAGAAGATCTACCTGGTGTCGTACATGCACTTGTATCATCTCATATAGACTACTGCAATGTCATCTACCTGGGTCTCCCAGCAGAAGAATTGCACCAGTTGTAGCATGTACAGAATGCAGCAGCCAGGCTGTTACCTAACTAGCCCGTTCCTGCCACATAACACCCATTCTCTGGTCCCTGCACCGGCTGCCTGTAAGATGGTGACTGGGCCTAATTCAGGTTGGATCGCAGTGTGTGATCCAAATGGAATTATTCTGAAAAAGTTGCGGGCGCATCCACTGCACCCATCCTGTGCATGCGCCCGCATTTTCTGCGGAGGGGCCACAGAAAATGGGATTGCCTGTCAGGCAGAGGCGGTCACGAGGGTTGGTGGGCAATGCTCCATTTCCAGGGAGGTGCGAATCGGTGCGGGGGCAGTGTAGCGCGAACAGAGGGCAAAGGCGGACAAACGGACATCATCATGGTGGCTTTGTGACCTCACATGCAGCCGCTGTATTCGAGAAGAATGCGTCGGGCCTCCTGCGGGCACAACTGAGCTGCAGCAGGAGGCTTCACTAACTTCTACGATGAAGCAGAAATTGTGAGGCAATCGCATTTTCTGCTTCATCAGGGGGGAGGCGGCGGTCAGCATGCTTGGTGGCCTTGCCCTGTGATGGGCGGCCCCTAGCGCGCTAGGAAAAGGATTGCTAATTCTGCTAATTAGCAGCATCTGCAATCCTTACTGAATTAGACCCGCTATTAAATAATCTTACTGACTCTCCCAGCCTTGCATGACCACGGTACCAGAAGCAGCTTCTGCCTCCGTACTGCCCAAGCTTCTTCCATCTGTTGATGAAGGACTTAGCAGTACCATAGATTCCCAAGCAGTGCTTAGATGTCGGGGAGACAGGGTGGGTGGCAGTAGTGCAGTAGCGGGGGCTGCTGTAGGCAGTATCTATGTTGGTAAATGTCCCCAAGCAGCGCTGAGGTGTCAGAGCAGGGAGACAGGGTGGGTGGTAGTGGAGTCATGGGGTGGATGGCAGTAGTGGGGGGAGACAAGGGGTGAATGGCAGTAGTGGGGGTAGACACGGGGTGGATGGCAGTAGTGGGGGGAGACATGGGGTGGATGGCAGGGGGGTGGCAGTAGGTAGGGAGACAGGGTGGGTGGCAGTGGTGGGGGAGACACAGGGTGGATGGCAGTACTGGCGGGAGACAAGATGGGTAGCAGTAGTGGGGGGAGACAGGATAGTGGCAGTAGTGGGTGGTAGACAGGACAGGTGGCTGCGGTGTAGTACTAGGGGCTGCTGGAGACAGTAAAGAGGTGTATGGGTCCCACACAGAACCAGTTGATAATTAGACTTAATGATGATCATGCTTCCTTATTTCTAGTTAATCCCTTATATGTGTTACTGTTATTTGCTGTGTCAGCCTTTATGTGTGTTCTGTGTAATAATCCTGAAAGTAGTGCTGCTACCGATTTCATATCATTTGTAGTAACTTGGAAAAGATGAGATATGAGGTACACTCTAGAAGCTTATAGGGGGTTAATCAGAGATAAACACAGATGTGACATCACGCAGCCCCCCCAGAAAATCGTCCCACCCTGCCCGCGTTCACCCCTCAGGGATGCGACCACAATGTGTGTGTCTGTGTGGCCGCTGTGCATGTGCATTTTGCCACCACCGGGTAAACTGCTGCGGGCCACTATTGCGGCTGGGTCTGAATGACCCCCATAGGCTGTTGTGCAGAGTAAAGTATTTTTTAAGTTTAAAATATAGACAAAAATATGTGTATTAAAGATATGAAATAAAGTTGTTTAAAAGCAAAATATTTCCAGTTTAATTTTGGCTATATATAAACATAGATAGAATAGCAGCGCTAATGAAGTAATTTGTAAATAACTGATGATAATAGTAATAGTAATAATAATGAAGGTTTGAGTGAAAATTAATAACAATTTAATATTCCATATATTAAAAAACACTTAAAACAACGTATTCAGGCCCCTCATAAAATTAGTTACTCAATGAAACTACTGCCTATCTGGTGTAGTCCGTTCCTATTATAAAGGACTGGTGTAGATTTGGTGACACAAGGCTGGAAATAAACCAAAGGTGAAGTCCCACAGGGATTGTTACCACAATGAGCCGCTGGAGGTGTAGTCCCTTGAAGTTATCCTTTAGTTGGATTCAACCCAAGCAAGGGTTTTTTGGGGGGGTCCTCACTGCAATGTGGTATCCTCCTGTTATGGAGGGCGTTGATGGTAGTCACAATGGTTTTTATTCACCTCAAGTTCTTTGTAGATGGTCACACTCCAGTCCTGGTTCGGACACACCAAGGCGGTTCAAGTTCCAAAGGATAAGGGCCTGGCCCTCTGTGTAATTAAATAGTTTTATCATTTGTTGGTTTTAAATAAATGATGTCTATTCAAATGTTCTGTTGTTTTTTTTAACTTTGTGATAAACTGTTTTTAAAATAAACCGATGGACGATAAGTCAGTTGCGCAGTTTCCTGAATGTTACGCTATGTGTAGCACCACTTAACGTACCTTTTGAGCGTTGTGACGCTCTCGTATTACTTTGGTGAATATATATGGCTCCAGCAATATAACACACTTAGACCTTAGTATAGTGTTGGAAGTGTCCCTGACGCTTCGCCAGATTAACAAAATAACTTAGTGGAGACAGAGGGGTAAATTAGGATTAGAGGTCCAACCCAATAACTATATATATTAGTCCCTAGCGGACACAAAGGGATAACAATGCTACACTGTAGCAACACAATACAATTCAAGGATACAGTAATACGTACAATAATATACAACAGACACGGGAAATAAATGCAAGTACAATTAGCAATACAACTATACCAGTACAATAGTAACAGTTACCTTCATACATACGCTGCGCCACCAGATTCCAGGCCTCAGTCGTCTTACAAGATGACCTCTGAGAAAGGTGACTGAAACCTGGGGCAGGTGCGTCCTTTTATACAATGTTCCAATAACAGTACAATGGGGAATGTAAGGTCTTCCATTGGTCCAGGGGCGGGACATATTCAGTACACTGTGGGTCATTGGTCAGCTGGAACACTGAGTGACACCTAATCTTGTGATGTGATTACAGGTTACTTCTGGGCTCCCACCTAAAGACCAGATCAAACCGACCACAGTATCATACAGTAATATACATGAATCCGGTATCGTTAATAACTTGTTGCCGTAATATGTGACAAAATCCTCGCAACCACCGAATTATTACTTATGTGACCCTGAACAATTTCATCCCACACACGATGTCCTTACACGGTGTCCTTAATATTTGATAAAGCTGAATTCTTTTATCGTATATATAACCCTATATGAGGTCTAAGAACACTGTACGCTGTTTACTTAAGAAGTACCGTAAGGGTACGCTAGTTGCGTAACGATCGCTCAGCCGTAGGCGAGACGCTCAAGCGTCACGTTCGCTCACGGCCCAGAGATCACTGGCAGGCACGCTATTGGCTATTGACTAACGTAACGATTCGCTATGGCGTAGCGGACGCTCGAGACCACGAGGAGGTCACCAGCGATGCAGACGCTCTCAGCGCTATACCTTTATACTTTAAACAATGTTATACACAGTATACCTTAATGTGAAAACAGGGTGTAAGTGCAACCTTGTGTAACCTGATTAACTATAAACCTGCTAGAGCGTCACCGACGCTCTGTGAATACTTACACTATGAGAAACTACACAGATACTTGTTTAGGGTCCAAAGCCTATTATATGTATTATAACTTATATACTTGCAAAAAGGAATCACAGTACAAATGATACACTACCATATAACAGAGACTTCCTAACCAAAATAACTACACATGAAATACAATACAAAACAGTACAATCTAACCAAGGGAAAATATGAGAGAAAGAGAAGAGAGAGAGAGAAAGATGAGAGAGATGAGAGAAATTGGCTCACAGTAAGACAATATGATTACGGAGAGAAACTTACGCACAAAGGGGTACGATCGCATGCGCCTCGATATCCAGCTCCCGATTATCAGCAATGAAAACCGTTGTTGAGAGAGTGAAGTTGGATATGGTCGGCCTGCCTATTTATGCCCCACACACAATGCAATCTAATGGTCCCTACAATCTCATAGTTCATTGGACGCAGGAACTCGGCTTCGTACTGTAACCAAAGGTCATAGGTTGATTCATACAGGTGGGCTGTGACGATTTCAAACAGCTCAGGTGGGTGGGACACTGGGTTTCCCGCCGCATACCTGAGTAAGATTAAATAATAGTAATGGACATAAACTTCTTATGTCCATAACTATTCGCACGAGCGATTAATACGCTCCAAACCAACACCGGAATATTGCTATTTAAATACTCTTCCGATGGGTACCAAACACTGCTGTATGACTCCTGTTAGACCCTTCGTACAATACAAAGAGGGATTCCTCTGTTCAGGAACATGCTATGTTAACCAAACTTTCAGAATCTATCAAAGGGACCAGGATCTATAAACTACATTAATTGGGAAAGTATGGAACTATTGAGTCGCACGCTACGACTACATACTCTTTACCGTAAATACGCATAGCGGGGTGCGAGCGGGTGCACGCAACAGCGGGTATGCGCTATCACGGGAAAGCGCACGCATGCGCAGCGCGGACCAGTGTGAGGTGCAAATATGGCAGTGTGCATAGAGATATTTTTCTGACTTTGACAGTCCACCCTTTGGCAGTCAATAATAACTGCCACCTTCTAAAACATTTCAAAAGGAGAAAAATATAAGTCAGGGGTTAATTCATTTCCATGGTTGGGTAAGGAAGAAGAGAGGAGTAGGTGTGAAGAGGGTATGACCTAGTGAGATAGCAGAAGCATGTGTGTATGAGTCCATGTTTGGGGGGTCATGTATCATCGTGCCGTACGTGTTGTAAATCAAGCTTCGAGGTATTGCGAAGTATACATTTGAATTCCTTCTTATCCCGTATCAAGGGTCTGTGGATGGGCTGTCAAACTCTACCGAGCTCATTTCGGCTTTCAGTTGTAACAAAATGGGGATGCACATTTTAGTTGATGATACATGAATGGGGGAGGTATGTGGTTGCTGATATCTGTGCCTGTATTCCCTATCGACTATGTGTGTCATTACCTGAGGGTTGTAGAGATGAAGATAAAGAACACTTATGGAAAATGCAATGATATTCTATGTCAGGGAAATGTACATCTGTCGTTGAAGTTTTGTTCGGTATCTGTTGAAAGTCGTCTTCTTTGCGCTGTATTGCTCGTTGGGCATGAGCAAATAGCTTTGTCAGTGCCATCAGATTTACAAAAAATGTTGGGCTATCGTAAGTAAAAATACTAGGGAAACTGGGGATCCATGGCAAAGTTCATCAAGTGTCCATATCATAGGTTGTCAAAACTTCATCTTTGGTTCTTCCGTTGTCTGTATATATATCGTCTCGTCAGCTTCCTCGTCCAAGGGGGTCTTTGTATCTTGGAGAAAAGCAGAAAAACAGGTGAAAGAAACGGACCGTATAATCGCATTTTCATCACGTCATGGTTTCTAACATTGGGTCATATATCAAATCCAGGTTAATTACAGTTTCCTCACTCCTCAAACTCATGACTCTGGTACTTTGTTTGCACTTCATTAAAGACTGCCCGCATCTAAATATCAATCCAATCGATATAACAACACTTAAGATACATAGGAGGAACTTCCCAACATCCATTATGACTCCTTGAGCCCAGTCTCCCAAACCGGAGAACCAATTTCGCGGGTTCAACCATGACACCCAACCAGTCAGCTCCTTACCTACAGCAGCGAGAGTGAGATTGTGTTTTCGACGAAATTCCCACTTTAATTGGAGAATATCGTCCATCTTTTGGTCTATGACCTCTACCGGATCCTCGGTGCTATTCGTGATATACGTGCAACACTTCACGCCGTACTGTGTTGCCAATGTAACACAATATCCGCCCGTTACTGCTGTGAGGTAATTAAGAACCATCCTATGCTGAACTAGTTCTGTTTTGTAAGCTTGGAGTTCTCTTCCAGTGTATCTAAACGTGTCATCATACATTTCAGTGATATTATCTAACAAATTGGCGAGTGCGGAAATGTATCTATAATTCATCACTCCTCGAGCGGTGCGAGTGAAATCTAACGCTACCAGAACCTGAATCCCGGTGGATTCATGGATAAGATCGGAGGCCGGATGCTCTAACTTTTCTGACAGTTGTCTTTTAACTCGGTGCTCGTAGTGAGTGTGAGTATAAGGAGCTTGGGCACCACGGTGTATGTCTTTCATTTTGTCATGTGTTACAGTCATTACTTCAGGCAATACTTTTCCAATATAACACAATCCTTCTGAGTTTGGGGCAAGCCACTTGTACGCCTTTCTCCCGCATATGAAATATGCATCATCGGGGAGAACATATGGGACGGAGAAGGACATGACCATGTTACAAACCTTCCAGGTGAAATCTCCTGACCCTAATTCTTCCATCTGCTTAATGCACGTTTCAGGTTGTACGACATGTGCACAGTATCCTGGTGATACCTCTCCAACTCTAGTAATCCTATTTCCTAAGGTATATCTATACCGGAAAGATTTTCCTCTACTGGCTATGTGGCGTACAAGTTCTGTATCTGTTGGCATTCTATCTGCTCTATGCGAGAAGGTCATGGTTAGGTTGCTCCACGACACTTCCCAATTTCCCGGCTTTCGGGAATTGGAGATGTTAAAACATAAGAGGGACCTATCCACATGGTATTGGTGGAGCTTCAAACTAGGAGGGCTGGAGATGTTAAACCTCCGGTCCACCGGTCTCCCACCACTTAACTCAAGTACCTCCCCAAACGTTAAAGGAAATGGTACTAGCCCTGATTTGCTATGACCTTGAGGTACTTGAGAGCATACCCAACAATCTGTTTTGTTTAACACGCTACCCACTAAGGAGTGATAGTCACTCAATGGATGCCGGTCTATATGGATATTAAAACTAGATTGGCATTTCTTTATGCATCCATCTTCAACCATATTGTCACAGAGCCTACAGATACAGTTTTCTTCAGCTAACAATCCGTCACAATTTCTTCTATGGTCAATGCTATCGGATCGTTTTCTGATACTCGCCTTTGCTTGTAGGTTAGGTTGATCTTGGAAAACTACGCCTCCATCATCATAATCGGAACCCGTTCCAGAACCTCTCTCGACCTCCATGGTACTCTCGCCGGAACAGACTGCTCTGGTCAACATCATGGTTAACAGGAAAATCCGGATCACAGTCTCTTGAGGCAAGTCCATCTTTGAGGAGGAAACGAAGAAGAATGAGAAGGGGGAAAAAGAAATGTTTAGAGAGAAGGGATGGGAAGTGGAGAAAAAATAAGAATTTACTTACCGATAATTCTATTTCTCGGAGTCCGTAGTGGATGCTGGGGTTCCTGAAAGGACCATGGGGAATAGCGGCTCCGCAGGAGACAGGGCACAAAAAGTAAAGCTTTTACAGGTCAGGTGGTGTGTACTGGCTCCTCCCCCTATGACCCTCCTCCAGACTCCAGTTAGGTACTGTGCCCGGACGAGCGTACACAATAAGGGAGGATTTTGAATCCCGGGTAAGACTCATACCAGCCACACCAATCACACCGTACAACTTGTGATCTAAACCCAGTTAACAGTATGATAACAGAGGAGCCTCTGAAAGATGGCTCCCTAAACAATAATAACCCGAAATAGTTAACAATAACTATGTACAAGTACTTGCAGATAATCCGCACTTGGGATGGGCGCCCAGTATCCACTACGGACTCCGAGAAATAGAATTATCGGTAAGTAAATTCTTATTTTCTCTATCGTCCTAAGTGGATGCTGGGGTTCCTGAAAGGACCATGGGGATTATACCAAAGCTCCCAAACGGGCGGGAGAGTGCGGATGACTCTGCAGCACCGAATGAGAGAACTCCAGGTCCTCTTTTGCCAGGGTATCAAATTTGTAAAATTTTACAAACGTGTTCTCCCCTGACCACGTAGCTGCTCGGCAGAGTTGTAATGCCGAGACCCCTCGGGCAGCCGCCCAAGATGAGCCCACCTTCCTTGTGGAATGGGCCTTAACAGATTTAGGCTGTGGCAGGCCTGCCACAGAATGTGCAAGTTGAATCGTGTTACAAATCCAACGAGCAATCGACTGCTTAGAAGCAGGTGCACCCAACTTGTTGGGTGCATACAGTATAAACAGCGAGTCAGATTTTCTGACTCCAGCCGTCCTTGAAATGTATATCTTTAAAGCTCTGACAACGTCCAACAACTTGGAGTCCTCCAAGTCGTTTGTAGCCGCAGGCACTACAATAGGCTGGTTCAGGTGAAACGCTGATACCACCTTAGGTAGAAAATGCGGACGCGTCCGCAGCTCTGCCCTATCCGAATGGAAAATTAAATAAGGGCTTTTATAAGATAAAGCCGCCAGTTCTGATACTCTCCTGGCCGAAGCCAGGGCCAGTAACATAGTCACTTTCCATGTGAGATATTTCAAATCCACCTTCTTTAGTGGTTCAAACCAATGGGATTTGAGGAAATCTAAAACTACATTTAGATCCCACGGTGCCACCGGAGGCACCACAGGAGGCTGTATATGCAGTACTCCTTTGACAAAAGTTTGGACCTCAGGGACTGAGGCCAATTCTTTTTGAAAGAATATTAACAGGGCCGAAATTTGAACCTTAATAGATCCCAATTTGAGACCCATAGACAATCCTGATTGCAGGAAATGTAGGAAACGACCCAGTTGAAATTCCTCCGTCGGAGCATTCCGATCCTCGCACCATGCCACATATTTCCGCCAAATGCGGTGATAATGCTTCGCGGTGACTTCCTTCCTTGCCTTAATCAAGGTAGGAATGACTTCTTCAGGAATGCCTTTTCCTTTTAGGATCTGGCGTTCAACCGCCATGCCGTCAAACGCAGCCGCGGTAAGTCTTGAAAGAGACAAGGACCCTGCTGAAGCAGGTCCCTTCTCAGAGGTAGAGGCCACGGATCGTCCGTGACCATCTCTTGAAGTTCCGGGTACCAAGTCCTTCTTGGCCAATCCGGAGCCACTAGTATCGTTCTTACTCCTCTTTGCCGTATAATCCTCAATACCTTTGGTATGAGAGGCAGAGGAGGGAACACATATACCGACTGGTACACCCAAGGTGTTACCAGTGCGTCCACAGCTATTGCCTGCGGATCTCTTGACCTGGCGCAATACCTGTCCAGTTTTTTGTTGAGGCGAGACGCCATCATGTCCACCATTGGTTTTTCCCAACGGTTTATTAGCATGTGGAAAACTTCTGGATGAAGTCCCCACTCTCCCGGGTGAAGATCGTGTCTGCTGAGGAAGTCTGCTTCCCAGTTGTCCACGCCCGGGATGAATACTGCTGACAATGCTATCACGTGATTCTCCGCCCAGCGAAGGATCCTGGCAGCTTCTGCCATTGCACTCCTGCTTCTTGTGCCGCCCTGTCTGTTTACATGGGCGACTGCCGTGATGTTGTCCGACTGGATCAACACCGGTCTTCCTTGAAGCAGAGGTTCTGCCTGACTTAGAGCATTGTAGATGGCTCTTAGTTCCAGAATGTTTATGTGAAGAGACTTTTCCAGGCTCGTCCACACTCCCTGGAAGTTTCTTCCCTGTGTGACTGCTCCCCAGCCTCTCAGGCTGGCGTCCGTGGTCACCAGGATCCAATCCTGTATGCCGAATCTGCGGCCCTCCAATAGATGAGCCCCCTGCAACCACCACAGAAGAGATACCCTTGTCCTTGGCGACAGGGTTATCCGCAGGTGCATCTGAAGATGCGACCCTGACCATTTGTCCAACAGATCCCTTTGGAAAATTCTTGCATGGAATCTGCCGAATGGAATTGCTTCGTAAGAAGCTACCATTTTTCCCAGGACTCTTGTGCATTGATGTACAGACACCTTTCCTGGTTTTAGGAGGTTCCTGACCAGGTCGGATAACTCCTTGGCTTTTTCCTCGGGAAGAAAAACCTTTTTCTGAACTGTGTCCAGAATCATCCCCAGGAACAGCAGACGAGTTGTCGGCATTAATTGGGATTTTGGAATATTCAGAATCCATCCGTGTTGCTTTAGCACCTCTTGAGATAGTGCTAATCCCATCTCTAGCTGTTCTCTGGACCTTGCCCTTATTAGGAGATCGTCCAAGTATGGGATAATTAATACGCCTTTTCTTCGAAGAAGAATCATCATCTCGGCCATTACCTTTGTAAATACCCGAGGTGCCGTGGACAAACCAAACGGCAGCGTCTGAAACGGATAGTGACAGTTTTGTACAACGAACCTGAGGTACCCCTGGTGTGAGGGGTAAATTGGAACGTGGAGATACGCATCCTTGATGTCCAAGGATACCATAAAGTCCCCTTCTTCCAGGTTCGCTATCACTGCTCTGAGTGACTCCATCTTGAACTTGAACTTTTTTATGTACAGGTTCAAGGACTTCAGATTTAGAATAGGCCTTACCGATCCATCCGGCTTCGGTACCACAAATAGAGTGGAATAATACCCCTTCCCTTGTTGTAGAAGAGGTACCTTGACTATCACCTGCTGAGAGTACAGCTTGTGAATGGCTTCCAAAACCGTCTCCCTTTCGGAGGGGGACGTTGGTAAAGCAGACTTCAGGAAACGGCGAGGTGGCTCTGTCTCTAATTCCAACCTGTACCCCTGAGATATTATCTGCAGGATCCAGGGATTTACCTGCGAGTGAGCCCACTGCGCGCTGTAATTCTTGAGACGAGCGCCCACCGCCCCCGAGTCCGCTTGAGAAGCCCCAGCGTCATGCTGAGGCTTTTGTAGAAGCCGGGGAGGGCTTCTGTTCCTGGGAAGGAGCTGCCTGTTGCTGTCTCTTCCCTCGACCTCTGCCTCGTGGCAGATATGAATAGCCCTTTGCTCTCTTATTTTTAAAGGAACGAAAGGGCTGCGGTTGAAAAGTCGGTGCCTTTTTCTGTTGGGGAGTGACTTGAGGTAGAAAGGTGGATTTCCCGGCTGTAGCCGTGGCCACCAAATCCGATAGACCGACTCCAAATAACTCCTCCCCTTTATACGGCAAAACTTCCATATGCCGTTTTGAATCCGCATCGCCTGTCCACTGTCGTGTCCATAAAGCTCTTCTGGCCGAAATGGACATAGCACTTACCCGTGATGCCAGTGTGCAGATATCCCTCTGTGCATCACGCATATAAAGAAATGCATCCTTTATTTGTTCTAACGACAGTAAAATATTGTCCCTGTCCAGGGTATCAATATTTTCGATCAGGGATTCTGACCAAACTACCCCAGCACTGCACATCCAGGCAGTCGCAATAGCTGGTCGTAGTATAACACCTGCATGTGTGTATATACTTTTTTGGATATTTTCCATCCTCCTATCTGATGGATCTTTAAGTGCGGCCGTCTCAGGAGAGGGTAACGCCACTTGTTTTGATAAGCGTGTTAGCGCTTTGTCCACCCTAGGAGGTGTTTCCCAGCGCTCCCTAACCTCTGGCGGGAAAGGGTATAATGCCAATAATTTCTTTGAAATTATCAGCTTTTTATCAGGGGCAACCCACGCTTCATCACACACGTCATTTAATTCTTCTGATTCAGGAAAAACTATAGGTAGTTTTTTCACACCCCACATAATACCCTGTTTAGTGGTACCTGTAGTATCAGCTAAATGTAACGCCTCCTTCATTGCCAAAATCATATAACGTGTGGCCCTACTGGAAAATACGGTTGATTCGTCACCGTCCCCACTGGAATCAGTGCCTGTGTCTGGGTCTGTGTCGACCGACTGAGGCAAAGGGCGTTTTACAGCCCCTGACGGTGTTTGAGGCGCCTGGACAGGCACTAATTGATTGTCCGGCCGCCTCATGTCGTCAAACGACTGCTTAAGCGAGTTGACGCTATCCCGTAATTCCACAAATAAAGGCATCCATTCAGGTGTCGACCCCCTAGGAGGTGACATCCTTATATTTGGCAATTGCTCCGCCTCCACACCAATATCGTCCTCATACATGTCGACACACACGTACCGACACACAGCAGACACACAGGGAATGCTCTATACGAAGACAGGACCCACCTAGCCCTTTGGGGAGACAGAGGGAGAGTCTGCCAGCACACACCAAAAAAGCGCTATATATATAACAGGGATAGCCTTATGATTAAGTGCTCCCTTATAGCTGCTTTTATATTAAAATATAGCCATTAATATGCCCCCCCTCTCTGTTTTACCCTGTTTCTGTAGTGCAGTGCAGGGGAGAGACCTGGGAGCCGTCCTGACCAGCGGAGCTGTGAAAGGAAATGGCGCCGTGTGCTGAGGAGATAGGCCCCGCCCCTTTTTCGGCGGGCTCGTCTCCCGCTATTTATTGCATTTAGGCAGGGGTAAATATCTCCATATAGCCTCTGGGGGCTATATGTGAGGTATTTTTAGCCTTTTTTAAGGTTTTCATTTGCCTCCCAGGGCGCCCCCCCCCCAGCGCCCTGCACCCTCAGTGACTGCGTGTGAAGTGTGCTGAGAGGAAAATGGCGCACAGCTGCAGTGCTGTGCGCTACCTTTAGAAGACTGTTGGAGTCTTCAGCCGCCGATTATGGACCTCTTCTGACTTCAGCATCTGCGAGGGGGCCGGCGGCGTGGCTCCGGTGACCATCCAGGCTGTACCTGTGATCGTCCCTCTGGAGCTGATGTCCAGTAGCCAAGAAGCCAATCCATCCTGCACGCAGGTGAGTTCACTTCTTCTCCCCTCTGTCCCTCGTTGCAGTGATCCTGTTGCCAGCAGGAATCACTGTAAAATAAAAAACCTAAGCTAAACTCTCTAAGCAGCTCTTTATGAGAGCCACCTAGAATTGCACCCTTCTCGGCCGGGCACAAAAATCTAACTGGAGTCTGGAGGAGGGTCATAGGGGGAGGAGCCAGTACACACCACCTGACCTGTAAAAGCTTTACTTTTTGTGCCCTGTCTCCTGCGGAGCCGCTATTCCCCATGGTCCTTTCAGGAACCCCAGCATCCACTTAGGACGATAGAGAAACAATAAAATGGAGTGGGGAGTCGACAACTGCTTTCGGTCTTCAAGGCTCAGGTGCCGCCTCAGTCCTCCTGGAACAGACACTCCAGTGATACAACCTCTACCGTCTGTTCCTTATCACGGGACTTCTCTGGATCAGCAACCTTCTTGCAGTGGGATGAATGGACCCAAGTCTCTCTCTCAGCAACCTTCAATGCTATGGTGCTAGTCAATAAGACCTGGTATGGTCCTTCCCATCTGTCAATAAGACAACCTGAGCGTAGAAAATTTCGTATCATTACATAATCCCCAGGTTCAATGTCATGACAATTACTATCAGGTAGATCAGGAATCACTAACTTCAGATTATCATTCTGATTCCTCAACTGTTTACTCATGTTAATCAAGTATTTTACAGTTACTTCATTGTTACATTTCAAATCATCCTGGGGGTTAATCATGACATGCGGTTGTCGACCAAACAAGATTTCAAAGGGGGACAGATTAAGAGGGGACCTGGGAGTGGTTCTGATGCTGTATAGTACAATGGGTAAAGCTTCTGGCCATGTCAATCCTGTCTCTGCCATAACTTTACTCAATTTATTTTTAATAGTGCTGTTCACTCTTTCCACCTTCGCACTCGCCTGTGGACGGTACGGAGTGTGCAGCTTGCTATCAATTCCCATCAATTTACACATTCCTTGAAAGACATCACCTGTAAAATGGGTACCCCTATCACTTTCGATTATTCTAGGGATACCATATCTACATACAAATTCCTGCACAATTTTCTTAGCTGTAAACATAGCGGTATTTGTAGCCGCTGGAAATGCTTCGACCCAATTCGAGAAAACATCTATACAGACAAGTACATATTTCAAATTCCGACAAGGGGGTAATTGTATAAAGTCAATCTGTATTACCTGAAAAGGGCCGCCGGCAGGTGGGATATGGGATGGTTCTGTAGGTATTGCTTTTCCAATATTCTTTCTCAGACAGGTAAGGCATGACATTGCTCTTTTACTCGCATGAGAGGAGAATCCTGGGGCGCACCAGTATGCTCTTACCAATTTGCACATTCCCTCCTTGCCTAGATGAGTCAGCCCGTGAGCTGCTTCAGCCAGACATGGAAGATATGCTCTGGGGGCCACTGGTTTACCATGTCCATCCGTCCAGAGCGCTGAAGACTCCTGGCCATATCCCTTTGCCTTCCAGACCGCTCTTTCCTGTGTGAAACACAAATTTTGCATTTCACACAACTTCTGTGTGTTGATTGTATTGAATACCATCAGTTGTGTGGTGTCTGTCTGTATGGGGGTTGCAGCTGCAAGCTTTGCAGCTTCGTCTGCTCGGCTGTTACCAAGTGATACTGGGTCTTGGCTATACGTATGTGCTTTACATTTGATAACAGCCACTCTGTCGGGTTCCTGTATCGCTGTTAGAAGCCTTTTTATGTGACCTGCATGCGCTATCGGTGTACCAGCTGCCGTCATGAAATTTCTGAGGCGCCATAGGGCTCCGAAATCATGAACTACCCCGAAGGCGTATCTAGAATCGGTGTAGATATTGGCTGACTTCCCCTTAGCCAATTCACATGCTCTGGTTAGGGCGACCAGTTCAGCAACCTGGGCTGAGTGAGGTGGGCCTAGCGGTTCCGCTTCTATGGTGTCTTGGTCATCTACGACTGCGTATCCAGTACACAAGTCTCCCGAGTCTGACTGTCTATGACAACTACCGTCCGTGTAGAACGTGAGTTCTGCATCTTCCAGTGGATTATCACTGATGTCAGGCCTTGCGGTAAAATTTTGGGTCAAATATTCCATACAATCATGTGTATCTTCCTTTGTATTAAATCCTCCTTCCCCATCACTCTCACCTTCCACCCTTTGTGCCTGACCAGGCACACCTGGGAGATATGTTGCAGGATTTAATGCAATGCATCTCCTTATGGTGATGTTTACTGGGGCCATTAGTGCCAATTCCCATCTTGTAAACCTTGCTGATGAGACGTGTCTGGTTTGGGCAGAATTCAATAAGGCTGATACCGCATGTGGCGTATGGATTGTGAGGTTGTGGCCTAGCACGACATCTTCGCTTTTCGTCACTAGCAATGCTATCGCCGCAACACTTCGCAAGCATGTGGGAAGGGATCGCGCTACCGTGTCTAGCTGAGCGCTGTAGTATGCAACTGGCCTGCTGGCATCACCGTGTTTTTGGGTTAGTACACCTGCTGCGCACCCAGCACTTTCTGTTCCGTATAGTTCAAAGGGTTTCCCATAGTCTGGCATACCTAGTGCAGGTGCCTGCGTTAGGCATTGCTTGAGTCTCTCAAATGCTGTTTCGGATTCGTCAGTATGCGAAATCTTATCAGGTTTGTTTGAGGAGACCATTTCCTGCAAAGGTAACGCCAATATGGAAAACCCTGGGATCCAATTACGGCAATACCCACACATTCCTAAAAACGTTCTGATCTGTTGCTGGGTTTGTGGCAGTGTCATGTCTTTAATTGCTTGGATTCTATCAGCGGTCAGGTGTCTCAGTCCTTGTGTTAGACAGTGTCCCAAATATTTTACCTTAGTTTGGCATAATTGCAACTTGTCTTTGGAAACCTTATGTCCTGTGTCTGAAAGATGAAACAGGAGCTGTTTCGTATCCTTCAGAGAAGCTTCCAGTGAATCTGAACACAGTAGTAAATCATCCACATACTGTATCAATACTGATCCACTCTCCGGTTGGAAAGACTGTAAACAATCATGCAAAGCCTGAGAAAATATACTTGGACTATCTATGAAACCTTGGGGTAATCGAGTCCACGTGTATTGGACTCCTCTATATGTGAATGCAAACAAATATTGGCTGTCAGGGTGCAGAGGTACCGAAAAGAATGCAGAGCAGAGGTCAATAACAGTGAAAAATTTGGCAGTGGGAGGAATTTGCATTAGGATGACAGCTAGATTTGGCACTACGGGGAACTGACTCTCAACTATTTTGTTAATCCCCCTTAGATCCTGCACTAGCCTGTAACCCCTCCCCCCACTCTTTTTAACAGGGAAGATGGGACTATTGGCTGTGCTGGACGTTCTTACCAGAATGCCCTGTTGTAGCAAGCGCTCTTTCACTGGGAAAACTCCTAATTCCACCTCTGGCTTCAGAGGATACTGTGGGATTTTTGGAGCTATCCTACCATCTTTTACTTGTACAACTACTGGAGCTACGTTTGCCATTAATCCAGTGTCCTGTCCATCTTTTGTCCAAAGTGACTCTGGTATCTGGGATGTCATTTCTTCTACTTGGGATGGGTTCCTATTTGTCATAATGGTATGTGACATTAATTTTGATGGGGAGTCTAACATGTCTCGTACTTCTTGAGCGTGATTCTCAGGTATGTCCAAGAATACACCTTCAGGAGTACAATAAATGACGCACCCCATTTTACACAATAGGTCTCTTCCCAGGAGATTGGTTGGTGCCGATGCAGCCAGCAAAAAGGAATGCTTGGTATGCAAAGGTCCTATTGTAATCTCGGCTGGCTTGCTAACAGGGTAGTGTTGGACTACTCCTGTTACTCCCATGGCTGGAACTGTCCTACCAGTGGTTCTCATGCCCACTGTCGAATTTATCACTGACTTGGCCGCCCCTGTGTCTACAAGAAAGTTTAAAGTTTTACCAGCTACGTTGATTGCTACCTCTGGTTCACTCCCAAGGCTTGCAATCAACTTCACTGGTTGCAGATTACAGGTATGGCCACACCCCTATTGGGTATGGTGACCTCCCTGAATCCCGTTGGCAGCAACTACTTGTGGGGGAGTTAGCTGGGAACTACCAGAGGCATGCCAGTCTCTGTTCGGGGGATATCTTTTTGTTTCCCCTGTATGTGGCTCAAAACTCCGCTTCTGTGGACCCTGCTCCCAATGTCGTGTGTTGTGTCGTTGTCTAGGGGTTTGAAAAGATCTTTGTACATTCTTGATTCTACAGTCTCGTGCATAGTGTCCCTGTCTGTTACAAGAAAAACATGTTATCACAGTTGACTTACCCACAGGATTCGGTGGTACATACGCAGGCTGCCTTGTGGTCAGCGCCTGTATACTTACTGACATTAACTTATCACTTTGCGCCTCCCTGTGTCTAGTGATGTTTCTGTCGTGATCAATAGCAGCCTCTCTCAATGTGGACACTGACAGACCTCGCCAACATGGTTGCGTGGTCTGAACCCTAGCCTTTAATGTTTCCTTTAAACCATCCATCAGTACAGATACTGCTACTTCTTGATGGTTTGGGTTGGTCTTAATGTCTTCTATACCGGTGTATTTTGCCATTTCTAATAGTGCCCGGTGGAAATATTCTGCTGCCGTTTCGGACTCTTTTTGTCTAATGGAGAATATTTTGTTCCATTTAACAACGGCTGGGAAATACTCCTTTAGCTGTAAATTTATCCTTTTGTACACATCTGTAAGCGGTACATCTTTATCTAGTCCACAATCAGCTAAGAATAGAGCTGAGTCGACGTTGGAAGGTAAACAAGCTCTTAGCCGTATCTGCCAATCTTTGTTGTTGGGTTCTACAGTGTTACCTAGATCCCTGATGTATTTTTGGCTAGCAACTAAGTCTTTCCTGGGGTCAGGAAATTCGGACACTATGGTTCTTAATTCCATTCGGGAAAATGGAGTGTACATGGCAATGTTCCTTATGGGAGTGGCTCCTGATACATCTGTTTTCCCATTCGGAACTGCTATTACCCTAACAGGAGTAATTCTAACAACCTCATCCTGTGTAGATTCTACAGCTGGTTGTGGTACAATCGTTTCAGTATAGTGCATGGTGCCGTACTTACCCGTTGACACGACCTCACCTATCCCTCCGCTAGGGGCCTTCACTAATCTCGTGGGTGTTGCTGTGCCTACTGTGGTCTCTGCTATTGTGGCTGCGAGAGAGAGCGCTGAAATTGTTGCTGAATCGTCTTCTTGATCACACTCCTGAGGAAAGTTCAAGACAGGGTACAACTTGTACGGGTTAATACTTGCATGAGTTACTTGGTTAACATCATTAACATTTACATGGTTGCTAAGTGTTTGTGTTTTACACCCCAGTGCGTTTTTCTCCGCAATCAACTTCTCTCCTGCAATGTATGGTGGTGGCGGGGCTGTGGCTATCAGTTTCCTGACAGCCCCAGATCCCGCCGCCTGAGCCAAACCTCTCTGTATCTCACCTTCCTGTTGCCACAACTGTAAATAATCATGATGCTGAATTCGTCTCTTTGTTGATTTTACGAGACATATCCTCCTCCTTAAATTTTGTAACACTTCTGGGCTGAAGCTACCTATTCTTGGGAATTTGTCCCTGTCTTGTACAGTCATTCTCTCCCATTCATCACATAAAACTTCTGTGTGACTTCCGTATTTTTCACACACTATGTAGCGTGCCGATCCGACTGGTCGGTTCACTGAATCAACCTGAACCAAGGTTGATTGCCCCCTACCTGAGCAACTGGCCCCCATAGTCTGCAGGTGTTGCTTATTCCTCCTTGGATTTCTGTATCAATGTTTTCAGCAAACCTTTACAGACAACCAAACTACTCACAATAGGCCGGCGGTGGCGGTTTACCGAGTACCCCACTCACTCGCTCACGTCGACCAATACGACCTGATCACACCGATATGGTGCTGGCGTACTCGACCTAGAGCCCCTATGAAACCTTCTGTTTACTGGAACATGCGAGGGTTACCCGAAGGACACTTACTCTTTCCAGTAAAGGTGGGGTTGTTAGATAGTTCCTGAGTGACCAGCGAACTTCCCTTTCAAAAAATAAAAAAATTACACAAATCACGTCAGAATGTACAAATAGCGTTTGTGACCCCTTTACTCTAATGGTATTAGGTCAGATTACTAACTATTGCACACAATTACGTGCGGTACAATCGTTCAGTACACAAGCAACTACTTCTTATGTACTGAGAGATCAATGGAATCGACAATTTCGGCTGCGAATTCCTTCAGCCAGAGCTTTCAATGGCCTATATGGGTCTCACACCAACCCCCGGGGTTGTGCTTCTTTTACCTCTATATAGCGGACTTTCTTGTACCTTGTGACCTCCTGGTCTGTTACTTTATGACCTCCTGGTCTTGTTACCTTATGATCCGCTATACTCTAATGCTCAAATATTTATTTAACTAAGGATGCCTCCCTAGCCACCGTATATGTCACTTACACGTATGTTCCTGACGAGTACCCGACTTTCCTTGTGGTTCCACCTTAAAGTTGTATAAACTTATGTATACAAAAACACACTCACTCAACACATGTACACTTTTGCTTCCACTTCTATTTCTGCGCAGAAATTTTTCTTCAGACCAGCTGTGTTACCAATTAGGAGCAGGATCTATTAATTTAAATTTCGGATATCCAAAAATAGATTTGCGTTATTTACCGCGTCGCGTTATCTACCGCTGTGCGTTACTTATCGCCTTTGCGTTACTTCAACTTATCACGACTTGGGCTACGTGGGCGTAACCGGACGCTACGCTGCGTAATGTACGCTGCGTGCCTCGGCCTTTGGATTGCGTACGCAAGTCTCAGTTAGGGACACGTGTACGCAAAGCAAAGATCCACCGTAACACAATTTATACTTTTATCAATGTAAATGATCCCTGATCATCTACTGCACACCACACTGACTTCGCCTTATCTCCCAGGCAAATCGTGTGTTGGTCTATACTTTAACTATTACCTCTATTCTTAAACTATGAAATAACAGCAAATCTCTTTTTAGCACTTTTCTATCAACTATAAAACTGGCAAACAGGATAATGATATACGAAAATGAAAAAGAAATGCAGATATGTATGTGTATGCATGCGTGTATACGCAAGACAGAAGAAAAATAAAGTTTCAAAAGACACAAGCGTTTTGTTCTTACCTCCGGTTCCCGGATTCCTTCAGCACTCTTTATCTAAGCGAAGCAGACGCTTATCCCGTCAGCACTGTGAGACAACCTCCCGCCCTTTGCTGAGGGATAATGTCTGCTGATCTACCTAGTGCAGATATGTGAAGGACTGGACGGCCCCCAATTGATAAAGCTGAATTCTTTTATCGTATATATAACCCTATATGAGGTCTAAGAACACTGTACGCTGTTTACTTAAGAAGTACCGTAAGGGTACGCTAGTTGCGTAACGATCGCTCAGCCGTAGGCGAGACGCTCAAGCGTCACGTTCGCTCACGGCCCAGAGATCACTGGCAGGCACGCTATTGGCTATTGACTAACGTAACGATTCGCTATGGCGTAGCGGACGCTCGAGACCACGAGGAGGTCACCAGCGATGCAGACGCTCTCAGCGCTATACCTTTATACTTTAAACAATGTGATACACAGTATACCTTAATGTGAAAACAGGGTGTAAGTGCAACCTTGTGTAACCTGATTAACTATAAACCTGCTAGAGCGTCACCGACGCTCTGTGAATACTTACACTATGAGAAACTACACAGATACTTGTTTAGGGTCCAAAGCCTATTATATGTATTATAACTTATATACTTGCAAAAAGGAATCACAGTACAAATGATACACTACCATATAACAGAGACTTCCTAACCAAAATAACTACACATGAAATACAATACAAAACAGTACAATCTAACCAAGGGAAAATATGAGAGAAAGAGAAGAGAGAGAGAGAAAGATGAGAGAGATGAGAGAAATTGGCTCACAGTAAGACAATATGATTACGGAGAGAAACTTACGCACAAAGGGGTACGATCGCATGCGCCTCGATATCCAGCTCCCGATTATCAGCAATGAAAACCGTTGTTGAGAGAGTGAAGTTGGATATGGTCGGCCTGCCTATTTATGCCCCACACACAATGCAATCTAATGGTCCCTACAATCTCATAGTTCATTGGACGCAGGAACTCGGCTTCGTACTGTAACCAAAGGTCATAGGTTGATTCATACAGGTGGGCTGTGACGATTTCAAACAGCTCAGGTGGGTGGGACACTGGGTTTCCCGCCGCATACCTGAGTAAGATTAAATAATAGTAATGGACATAAACTTCTTATGTCCATAACTATTCGCACGAGCGATTAATACGCTCCAAACCAACACCGGAATATTGCTATTTAAATACTCTTCCGATGGGTACCAAACACTGCTGTATGACTCCTGTTAGACCCTTCGTACAATACAAAGAGGGATTCCTCTGTTCAGGAACATGCTATGTTAACCAAACTTTCAGAATCTATCAAAGGGACCAGGATCTATAAACTACATTAATTGGGAAAGTATGGAACTATTGAGTCGCACGCTACGACTACATACTCTTTACCGTAAATACGCATAGCGGGGTGCGAGCGGGTGCACGCAACAGCGGGTATGCGCTATCACGGGAAAGCGCACGCATGCGCAGCGCGGACCAGTGTGAGGTGCAAATATGGCAGTGTGCATAGAGATATTTTTCTGACTTTGACAGTCCACCCTTTGGCAGTCAATAATAACTGCCACCTTCTAAAACATTTCAAAAGGAGAAAAATATAAGTCAGGGGTTAATTCATTTCCATGGTTGGGTAAGGAAGAAGAGAGGAGTAGGTGTGAAGAGGGTATGACCTAGTGAGATAGCAGAAGCATGTGTGTATGAGTCCATGTTTGGGGGGTCATGTATCATCGTGCCGTACGTGTTGTAAATCAAGCTTCGAGGTATTGCGAAGTATACATTTGAATTCCTTCTTATCCCGTATCAAGGGTCTGTGGATGGGCTGTCAAACTCTACCGAGCTCATTTCGGCTTTCAGTTGTAACAAAATGGGGATGCACATTTTAGTTGATGATACATGAATGGGGGAGGTATGTGGTTGCTGATATCTGTGCCTGTATTCCCTATCGACTATGTGTGTCATTACCTGAGGGTTGTAGAGATGAAGATAAAGAACACTTATGGAAAATGCAATGATATTCTATGTCAGGGAAATGTACATCTGTCGTTGAAGTTTTGTTCGGTATCTGTTGAAAGTCGTCTTCTTTGCGCTGTATTGCTCGTTGGGCATGAGCAAATAGCTTTGTCAGTGCCATCAGATTTACAAAAAATGTTGGGCTATCGTAAGTAAAAATACTAGGAAAACTGGGGATCCATGGCAAAGTTCATCAAGTGTCCATATCATAGGTTGTCAAAACTTCATCTTTGGTTCTTCCGTTGTCTGTATATATATCGTCTCGTCAGCTTCCTCGTCCAAGGGGGTCTTTGTATCTTGGAGAAAAGCAGAAAAACAGGTGAAAGAAACGGACCGTATAATCGCATTTTCATCACGTCATGGTTTCTAACATTGGGTCATATATCAAATCCAGGTTAATTACAGTTTCCTCACTCCTCAAACTCATCACTCTGGTACTTTGTTTGCACTTCATTAAAGACTGCCCGCATCTAAATATCAATCCAATCGATATAACAACACTTAAGATACATAGGAGGAACTTCCCAACATCCATTATGACTCCTTGAGCCCAGTCTCCCAAACCGGAGAACCAATTTCGCGGGTTCAACCATGACACCCAACCAGTCAGCTCCTTACCTACAGCAGCGAGAGTGAGATTGTGTTTTCGACGAAATTCCCACTTTAATTGGAGAATATCGTCCATCTTTTGGTCTATGACCTCTACCGGATCCTCGGTGCTATTCGTGATATACGTGCAACACTTCACGCCGTACTGTGTTGCCAATGTAACACAATATCCGCCCGTTACTGCTGTGAGGTAATTAAGAACCATCCTATGCTGAACTAGTTCTGTTTTGTAAGCTTGGAGTTCTCTTCCAGTGTATCTAAACGTGTCATCATACATTTCAGTGATATTATCTAACAAATTGGCGAGTGCGGAAATGTATCTATAATTCATCACTCCTCGAGCGGTGCGAGTGAAATCTAACGCTACCAGAACCTGAATCCCGGTGGATTCATGGATAAGATCGGAGGCCGGATGCTCTAACTTTTCTGACAGTTGTCTTTTAACTCGGTGCTCGTAGTGAGTGTGAGTATAAGGAGCTTGGGCACCACGGTGTATGTCTTTCATTTTGTCATGTGTTACAGTCATTACTTCAGGCAATACTTTTCCAATATAACACAATCCTTCTGAGTTTGGGGCAAGCCACTTGTACGCCTTTCTCCCGCATATGAAATATGCATCATCGGGGAGAACATATGGGACGGAGAAGGACATGACCATGTTACAAACCTTCCAGGTGAAATCCCCTGACCCTAATTCTTCCATCTGCTTAATGCACGTTTCAGGTTGTACGACATGTGCACAGTATCCTGGTGATACCTCTCCAACTCTAGTAATCCTATTTCCTAAGGTATATCTATACCGGAAAGATTTTCCTCTACTGGCTATGTGGCGTACAAGTTCTGTATCTGTTGGCATTCTATCTGCTCTATGCGAGAAGGTCATGGTTAGGTTGCTCCACGACACTTCCCAATTTCCCGGCTTTCGGGAATTGGAGATGTTAAAACATAAGAGGGACCTATCCACATGGTATTGGTGGAGCTTCAAACTAGGAGGGCTGGAGATGTTAAACCTCCGGTCCACCGGTCTCCCACCACTTAACTCAAGTACCTCCCCAAACGTTAAAGGAAATGGTACTAGCCCTGATTTGCTATGACCTTGAGGTACTTGAGAGCATACCCAACAATCTGTTTTGTTTAACACGCTACCCACTAAGGAGTGATAGTCACTCAATGGATGCCGGTCTATATGGATATTAAAACTAGATTGGCATTTCTTTATGCATCCATCTTCAACCATATTGTCACAGAGCCTACAGATACAGTTTTCTTCAGCTAACAATCCGTCACAATTTCTTCTATGGTCAATGCTATCGGATCGTTTTCTGATACTCGCCTTTGCTTGTAGGTTAGGTTGATCTTGGAAAACTACGCCTCCATCATCATAATCGGAACCCGTTCCAGAACCTCTCTCGACCTCCATGGTACTCTCGCCGGAACAGACTGCTCTGGTCAACATCATGGTTAACAGGAAAATCCGGATCACAGTCTCTTGAGGCAAGTCCATCTTTGAGGAGGAAACGAAGAAGAATGAGAAGGGGGAAAAAGAAATGTTTAGAGAGAAGGGATGGGAAGTGGAGAAAAAATAAGAATTTACTTACCGATAATTCTATTTCTCGGAGTCCGTAGTGGATGCTGGGGTTCCTGAAAGGACCATGGGGAATAGCGGCTCCGCAGGAGACAGGGCACAAAAAGTAAAGCTTTTACAGGTCAGGTGGTGTGTACTGGCTCCTCCCCCTATGACCCTCCTCCAGACTCCAGTTAGGTACTGTGCCCGGACGACATAAACTTCTTATGTCCATAACTATTCGCACGAGCGATTAATACGCTCCAAACCAACACCGGAATATTGCTATTTAAATACTCTTCCGATGGGTACCAAACACTGCTGTATGACTCCTGTTAGACCCTTCGTACAATACAAAGAGGGATTCCTCTGTTCAGGAACATGCTATGTTAACCAAACTTTCAGAATCTATCAAAGGGACCAGGATCTATAAACTACATTAATTGGGAAAGTATGGAACTATTGAGTCGCACGCTACGACTACATACTCTTTACCGTAAATATGCATAGCGGGGTGCGAGCGGGTGCACGCAACAGCGGGTATGCGCTATCACGGGAAAGCGCACGCATGCGCAGCGCGGACCAGTGTGAGGTGCAAATATGGCAGTGTGCATAGAGATATTTTTCTGACTTTGACATATTTAATGGAACAATACATATATATATATATATATATATATATATATATATATATATATATATACACAGTTAACCAGTTGTGTAAAGGATATGTATAACTCATTGTGTAGGGGACAGGTCAGTGCTGTGTAAACCATAAAGCCAGAATATATAATACATATGACATATCACTCTTAATACAAGTATCAATATCTGGTCTGTATTTTATTGAATATAAATACACAGGATTCTGGTATGCATGAATGTGTGTTAAGTACACAATGAAGAATCTGCGTATCTTTAGCTATTGTATCGTATCTGGCTTCTTGTTTGTTAGAGCAACACGGGACCAAGACGCAATTGTTCGTGTTAGCAATTGTGGCAAACAACGGTATTTACACATTCACTCAGTCCAAGGTCTATCTTCCATGGAAACAATGGCTGTTAGGACAGAGCAATCTGATACTGTATGTTACACACTATAGGAATATGTATTTCTGGCTGTAATACATTTGAGTGTATGTAAGAAATATTTGCTATTTTGGTACAGTATATTTATTAACAAATGCATCTTCTACCATAATGCGCACAGTAACTTGTCGTTACGGTCATTCGCACCCCCTACCGTATTAGCCATTAGCATGCGTATTTGATGCAGGCATCGTAGACGCATCCATTGGTAAATTCCATAGTGTATTCTAAATATCAAAATATGCAATTTAACTTTGACAACTTGTAGGTGAATTAGGGTTGTTGTATTTAAAAAATAGACTTACCTGACCCTGGCCTGGAAATGTCCATGTATGAAGGTATGGGAGATACCTGCTTCAGTTCCTTCTACTTATATTTGGGAGGTCCGGTTGTTTTGGGGGAATTAGCAGCAAATAGTAAATGATACATTGTCTCCATAATTTCTCGCTGACCCTCTGATTCTTACACAAATATGTTACACAAAATGACATTTGCATTAACAACCATTAATTAAACAAGAAAAACACACAATTTTAAAAACCCAAAACTTTATATATAAAAAATAGAAGAAAATCACCAATTCTGGTCTGGACTCATTGACTCTATCATGAGAACAAGAGTCTTTTTAGCAAGGACTATACCAACAGTAACCAGTAGAGGAATCAGGCGTATCCCACAAAATATCAGCGCTGCCACCATACATTGGGGAGAGAAGATAAAGTGCAGATTTCTGAACAGTGCTTTTAGAAGGAACACAAGAAGTGTATAGATCACAATCCGGGACAATGAGGTCAAGAAACCAACGCTGTGGTACTAATGACCCCAATACAGGTCACTTGGAGCAAGAGACTAGGGTAAGGGCAACAACAATTTTTCAAACAGCTAAAAAAAACAGTTTGAACTTTTTTTTATTATACATTTAAAAAAATGAGGATCGTCCAGTACAGAGGACTGTGTACTCCGCATGTCTAAGTACATACCACTGGATGACGCGCTGGAATGGGAGGAGGGGGTGGGCTGTATGGGTCCAGCGGAAAACAGCTCATCTGTTGAGGGTTTCCCAGCACATAATACATGGGTTGGTGATGTGGGTGGGGGCACACTTGGGAGACAGCGCCTGGCAGGTGGTGTTATCTCACACGCCTCATTAAGAGATTCTTTTATTTACACGTGAGGTAGCATCAAGAACCAGACGCTTTTAGATCTTTTGATCTCATTCATCAGTCGCATCTCCGCAGCGATGTAATTGCCAAAAGTTTGTTCCAAGGGGGTAATTCTAAGTTGATCGCAGCATCAAGTTTGTTAGCAATTGGGCAAAACCATGTGCACTGCAGGGAGGACAGATATAACCTGTGCAGAGAGAGTTAGATTTGGTTGGGTTATTTTGTTTCTGTGCAGGGTAAATACTGGCTGCTTTATTTTTACACTGCAATTTAGATTTCAGTTTGAATACACCCCACCCAAATCTAACTCTCTCTGCACATGTTATATCTGTCCCCCCTACAGTGCACATGGTTTTGACCAACTGCTAACAAATTTGATGCTGCGATCAATTCAGAATTACCCCCCAAGTCCGGGAGCCTATTAAGAACCTCCTCAGCGAGAGAAAAAAACTGTTGTGAGCTGGGCGGGGCAGAAGTGGGTTTCTGGATGACCACCGCTATTTCAGGGGTCGTGGCTGTGGGGTTGGTCATCCACTTCAGTTGCCTCGCTCATGGAAGGCTTCACTTCCAGCTCCTGTGTAATATTGTGGCCGGAGAGACCAACCAGCCACACGTGTAATGGCGGCTGCGGCACTAAAGGTGTTAACCCTCATGCCCTGCACCATGTTGCGGACAATAGGCGCTTGGCGTCACTGTTAAATGTACTTACGGCGCTGGGCGCAGACTGTTTAAAAATATGTTTAATGATGTATCTTAACATGTCATATGTAGTGCTCTGTGCACCATTGCAGGAATGCATGTTTAAATGTATATTTATTTAAGATGTGGTCACCTGTATATTTAAAGGAAAAATGCACTTACTATAGATGTCTGAATAATCATCTCCCCTTTTGATGTGTAAGTTCCTTAGAGAAAGATGCTCTCCTTATCCCATATGTAAAGTAGTTCTGGGCTTGGAACCTGTTTCATGTAACTGATTTAATTGATATACAAATCCTGAATGGTAGATGCAGGAATGAAGAACAATTGTTTGGTAAATCAAATACAAACCGTATTTGAAGCTATGTGTTAAATGTATCAATGGTGAAGTGTAAACTCCCAGGTGGTAGGAATTGGAGTTTAAATTATACAAAACTTTGTCTGTGTGTGGCAGGAAAAAGGAAATAGCTTTTTTGCACTTACTGGCAACCTTGTAAAATGTAATTTTATTTATATTTTCTGTGATAACCTGATTGGTTGGATAAGACAGGGAGGCCTGTGGTACTGTGTGTAGAACTGAGATAAAAAGAGGATGCCGGTGAGCCTCAAAGTGTATTGTATTGTATTGTACCATCTTATTCTGCTGGAACATCTTGTTGTATGCTGTTGCCCCTAGCAATAGGGATGAGTCTTTTTAAAGGCTATTATTTAGCAAATAAACATCATCTGCCTCAAGAAGATTGCTTCATCTTGTGACCTACAGGGTTATGCCAAACATAGCCCCGTCCTCCGGCTGTCCAGGGAAGCACCTAACGACTCCAAGTTCCGCCTTCCGCCAGCTACCGGTAGCGGCCTAGTCAGGTGACTAGTGGGGATTCGTCAACACCACACAGGTGTGGTAAGGCAGTGTGTCGGCACATACAGAGCAGAACCGTGGTTCCAAACGCCACGGCAGGTTAGGAGTTTGGTGGTGGCAGCATAAACCCACCCACAGCGCAGTGGGTGGAGTTAGTAACAGGCGGTTACTGACGGTAAGCGGGAATCCCCTATGTGGACAGGCCTCGTGTGACCTGACCTTCCATTCTGTGCGCAGGAGACGGGACGCGAAGGCGGTGAGTGCTTTTGTACGGAACGGTCCTGTCACAGAAATTGGTGGCATAGTGGTGGGATAATCCCAGGCGGCTTTTCATCACCCGATTGGAGAAGCCGAGTTACTCAGGAGAGGAGTAACTGCAGCGCAGGAGAACGCACAAGATGGCGGAATTCAGCGGAATGTCCAAGGATGATCTGGAGATCGTGTGTCAGGAGAAGGGTGTGGATATCCCTTTCAACGCGTCCAGAAGCGTCATGAAGGCGGCGCTCATGAGCTTGGAGGAGTCCCATCGGGCAGAGGTGGAGAGCACTGACGGCGTCAGCTTTGCAGAGGACGGCCCACTAGTGGACCTTCATACGGAACTGGTGAGACCCACAAGCCCCGACCCTTCTAGCAGCAGCCATGTTTCCCAGCAATCCCTAGCAGGGCCAGGATCCCAACGTCCCAGGGGGGGCGGCCCGGATACCCTAGCAGATCGGCTAGCGGAATTGGGGGAAAGAGCAACAGAGCAAGAGCGCTTGATCATCATCAAGTTGTGGCGTTATAAGCGGGCACCACAGGCCGTGGTACCCCGGGAGCCGTTGTCAGCTGTTGTACACAGATCAGGACGTGTCCAGTTTGCCAAGTTTGCAGACAGTGATGGGGACATTGATGGACATTTGCAAGTTTTTGAAAGGACTTGTAAACTACACGATCTACCCAAGTCAGAGTGGGTAAGACACCTTGTGCCCACTCTGCATGGAGAGGCCTTGGAGGCCTATCGAGGAGTGGCCACGGAGGACTGTGGGGACTACGACAAAGTCTCACAGGCTCTCCTCCAGCAATTCTTCATCACTCCGGAGTCTTACAGGAAGAAGTTCAGAGACTTGCCCAAGAATCCTAGCAGCACCCATGAGCAGTTCGCCACCCAGCTGCGGCAGTATGTGGTGAAGTGGGCGAAGGATTCGGAAGCCACTACATGGGACGCCCTGATTGACCTGATCTGCAGGGAGCAGTTCTACCGCAGGTGCGTCCCAGAAGTGAAGGAGTGGGTGCTAGACCGAGAGCCACCCAGCTTAAAGATGGCTGCCCAGTTAGCCGACAAGTATGTGGCAATTCGGCCACACGGGCAGAAGCGCCCAGCCAGCAGCCAGCTCCAAAATACTGTACCACCAAGGGGATCCCCCTCTTCAGCTCATCACCCCCAAAGACAAGCATCTTGCAACCCGGGTGCTCTTGGCCAGCCACCGCACCGCAGCGTCTCTGCAAGTGATCAGAGATCATCGGTGCCACGACTGGAGAAGAAGTGCTACGGCTGTGGGAAAATCAGACATCTGAGGATGCACTGTCCTGCATCCCAAGCACCCCAGACTCGTGCCCCAAATACGAGTGCTGTAGCCCGGCTTGCTTGTTTGACGAGTGGAGATGAGCCTACAGAGACTGTTCCCCCTCCAGTCAGTCCGATGGAGTGTGGCGAGAGATAGGTGCACTCTGCGGAGAGAGTCACCTGCATGGCCAAACAGCCCCTACACAACATGTGGAGGCACCTGCAGCCGGTCCACGTGGGACCCCTGCAGGGGGAAGGCCTAAGAGACTCTGGGGCCTCAATCACTGTGGTGAGCCCCCACCTTATAGATACTGCTGCAGTATTGCAGGGTCGCACTGCCAAGGTCACCCTGGCAGATGGAATGGAGAAAGAGGTTCCCATGGCAAGAGTCTACCTGGACTGGGGAGCTGGACCAGAGTTGCGAGAAGTTGCCGTCATGGATGGTCTCCCAACTGATGTGGTCCTAGGAAATGATCTGGGTGGTGGGATCGTCACTACGTTTGTTGGCGCCATTCCCCAGAGTCAAGTTCCACAACCACCGTTGACATCAGCTACTCCAGCACAGCCCAGCCCAGAGGAAAAGACTACAGCTGCTAGACAACTGCCAGCACAGCCAACCACAGCATCAACCAGCCCAGAAGGAAAGATTACAGCGGCTAGATCGGTACATCGACCCCGCCTGCCTTTTGCCTCTGGTATGCCTACGTTCCCTATCAACGCAGAGGATGTCGGTTCCAGCTTGTTTGATCCTGTGGGGGTGCCCAATGATGCTCCTGACCCCAGTGGTTTGCCAACTCCGGCGGTGAGTATGAGAAACCACACTGACTTTTCCATGACTGACCCCTACCAGACTGACCCTAGTAGTCCCCACCTAGATCCCCCTGTAGAGTGTCCCAATTTAGGAGAGATTGGGGGCCACAGGCAGAAGTTTAGGGAGGCTCAACTCTCTGACCCATCCCCGAAAGGCATGAGGCGCCACTCTGGCAGCGGCCTTGGCAGGGTTGGGGCAGGAAGTTTGACCTGGCGGGAAGGGTTCAGGTACAGGGTAGCCAGGAAAGTGGGAGGGTATAGACCAGATAGGGAATGTGTCCAACTGGTCCCCTCAGGGAACGTTCCTGTGCAACAGGTGTCGGTTGCCAGCGAAACCCCTTTGGACAGTAACCCGGAGACAGACCGTACCCTGAAGTGCCTGACACAGAGCATACCCTGGTCTGGAATGTTGGATGACGCCCAGACCAACTGTAAGGCTGGTGCCATGTGTTGGCAGCTGGGGCACTCCAGCGGTTGTGTTGTTTCTGGGCCTCTGCCCATAGGAGAACCCTTGCAGCAAGTTGATGTGGACATAGCAGGTACCCTGCCTGTGCGCAGTAGATCGGGGAAGACACGCAGCCTCCCTGTAGTGGATGCCACACAGGATCCAGAGGCTGGTGGTCTGGCCGCCATCACTGTGGCACAGGTAGCGGACGAGGAGGGAAGAGTAGGCCTAAGTGACAGGGTAGGTTTCCCGAGTCATAGGTCGACAGAAGAGGATTGGAGGGCAGGTCTGACAGTTCGGGCAGACAGTTGCCAGATAGGTATGACGGAGGTGCAGTGCCTGGGGCACCATGTGGGAGGAGACAAGGGTAGGCCCAAACCAGAGGGGGTGGAGGCAACCAGAGGCTGTCCCCGACCCACATCACCCAGACCAGTACTGACCTTAGAACCTGTAAGGCCCTACGGACACGTTGTCATTGACTTTAGTCCTGTAGTGAACCCCTTGACAGAGATGGCTAGGAAGGGCATTCCCAAGTCAGTGGACTTTGCACCCGTTTACGAGTTGGCATTCCAGTCATTGAAGGAGGCTCGGGTACCCGCTCCAGTGCTGATTGCGCACATTCTTGACCAGGACTGTGTTACGAACTACTGCGCCACTGCACGGACTGGGAGCTGTACCAAGCCAGAAAGAGCCATATGGGCAGGAGCACCCTGTGCCCTGTTTGAGCAGTATACTGCTATTGTGGGAGGTGGGGTATGCCACAATTGGGACACCGTGGGTGGCACTTGTGTGTAACTGGCCCCCCACCATGGTGACTTACCACCCACCTGTTAGGTGGATGCAACCTACCTTGGGGAAATTGGACAGACTTTTGTGGTGGAGCCTTGAACTTGGACTTCAGGTGGACTATTTGAACATTGTGCACCCACGAAGAGAGGGCCACTACACTATGGATGAACTGTCTAGGCCGGAGCCTACACTACCCAGGTAGCGTCCCCTTCAACTTAACAGACTGCGGGACCAGGAGTCAAATCGTTGGGACATGGCTCCCTGGTTTCCCGCTTGAATTGGGGGGGGGAGGAGTGTGACCAGAGAGACTAACCAGCTACACGTGTAATGGCAGCCGCAGCACTGAAGGGGTTAACCCCTAGTGCCGGCGCCATTAGGAGGACAATGGGCTCTTCGCGCCACTCTTAAACTGTGCACTGGCGCTAGTTGCCATCTTTAAATGTAGTGTGGGTGCTAGGCACCGGGTATTTAAAGTATGTTTAATAAGGTGTCATATGTTCTATCGCTGCGCAGTGCGCAGTTGGAGAATGATGAACTGGTGGACAGGGCACTTATGAGGAAAGTACAAGGTATTTTGTTTCTAAAAGACCTTGGCAATTGTTGTTCAGCAACTTGTACATAGCCAGTCATATGTTAATTGTCCTAGCTAAAGCAGGGTGTCGATTAGCGGGCCTTTTGGTCGGCAAATGTTTTCTTTCAGGTACAAATGAAGGTTTGGAAAGAAGACTCTGCCTTCAGCATCTCCTGTGGTGTGATGACTCAAAACTGGTTTTGCATGGAGACACAAGGGGCTGCTAAATCAGATTGTGTTTTATGAATGCAAACTAGTGGGTTTCGTTTACCAACAGTTTGATGTAAGATTTCTTAGGCTGCATTATGTGTGATGCAGATTATGTTTAATTTACAGTATAAGAACGTTGTCTATCTGTGAGAGGATGAATGCAATTGAAATGCAAGTTACATTTACATTTGTGAAAGAGACAGGAACATGATAATCAGACTGTGTTTGGGAATGCCACTGGTTTGGTTATATATGGGAAGGAGCAGGAATGCGCTTTATCTAATTCTTAACTTTTGAAATGTAACTTGTATTTCTTTATATTTTCTGCGATAACCTGATTGGTTGGAGAAGACAGGGAGGGCTTACCCCCCTGTGGTACTGTGTGTAAAACTGACATAAAAAGGAGACCTGCGTGCCTCCAGAGTTGTATTGTATTGTACCATCTTTATTCTGCTGAAACATTTGATTGTATGCTGTTGCCCCTAGCAATAGGGAGGAGCCTTTTTAAAGGTTATCATTGAGCAAATAAACCTCATTGCCTCAAGAAGATTGCTTCATCTTGTGACCTACAGGGTTAGGCCAAACCTAGCCCCATCCTCCAGCTGTCCAGGGAAGCACCTAACGTCTCCAAGTTCCGCCAGCTACCGGTAGAGGCCTAGCAAGTGGCTAGTGGGGATTCCTCAACACCACACAGGTGTGGTAAGGCAGTGCATCGGCACATACAGAGCAGAACCGTGGTTCCAAACGCCACGGCCGGTTAGGAGTTTGGTGGTGGCAGCATAAACCCGCCCACAACGCAGTGGGTGGAGTCAGTAACAGGCGGTTACTGACGGTAAGCGGGAATCCCCTATGTGGTCAGGCCTCGTGTGACTTGACCTTTCGTTCTGTGCGCAGCCAACGGGACGTGAATGCGGCGAGTGCTTTCGTACGGGACCGTCCTGTCACACCTTGCTTGGGCCGTACCACTCTGTTTATTACCGGTGTGACCTCACCATGCGCCTTATGCTTCCTGCTCTGTATGACAGTTTGTGATTTCACCTCGTTGCTCTTATAGTTTGCAAGTTTTTGCTGTGATTGTGCTGATTGGTGTTTACTTTTGAAGTTGATATGTTCCAGGGCACTCATTTCTATTTTTGTCCACTGCATCTTCAGATATGTTCTTCTAAATGACTAATAGTGGCCTTCTGTTTATGATCATAATGTGACACTATATGCAGTAGTGGTAGTTATTTTGTGCCTCTGGCTCTATGCTCATATGCCGTCATATCTCTGCTCGCATGTATACGCACGTATATTTCATTTTAATTTTGTAATACATGTCCGTTGCAAAATGTATTATTCTTACGGTTATGCTGGTGCGTATCGCCGTTTTGCTCTAGGAGCTTCCTCATGAATACCCTGAGAATGTTTCTTTTTGGTGGTTTTAGCATTGGAAGTCAAATTTATACCATGTGTATGGGGTACGGTAGTGCCCCCTTTGTTCTACAGTTATATGTTTTTGTTTCTCTATTCTTCTTCTCTGTTTTTCACCCTTTTACCCCTGCCTTTTCTCCTCCTGTTTCTTGTCGTGTCTACATGTTTTCTTTGTCTCCTTACACCCTATTCACAGATGTGACAGCTGGTTTTTCTTTGTATAACGGCCTGGCTACATATATTATCTGGTTGATTACTTATGGCTAGTTTGAAATTGGGCACTTGGAACGTTGGGGGTATTAATTCCCCAATTAAGAGGAAGAAAATACTTCTATATCTTAATAAATTAAATATTGATATAGCTTTCATTCCAGAAACCCACCTTTTGCCTCCAGAGATTTTAAAGCTGAATATGTTGAGGTGGTCTGTATTGGCCTCGTCTACGTATACCTCTATGGCTAGGGGGGTCGTGGTGCTAGCCAAACATAATTTGGATATTCAGGTTCATTCCACTACCTCCGATCCTCAAGGTCAATATGTTATTGCTGAAGTCTCTATTAACTCTGCCAAATACGTACTGTGTAATGTCTATGCACCTAATATAGGAACAAAAGAATTTATTTTAAAAATGGTATCTAAATTGTACTGCCATTCAACTGCCTCCCTTATCATTGGAGGGGATTTTAACCTGGTGTCCTCAAATGTTTTGGACAGGAATACTCCCGGGAATAAACGTGCACCTAATCTGAAGGTTGGGATCCCATATGTTGCTTGTGAGTTGGGGGTGTTGGATGTGTGGAGGGTGTGTCATCCATTGGAATGTGACTATACCTGTTTATCAGCTGCTCATGGCACGCTCTCCCGCATTGAATACCTTCTGCTGGCTGGGCACACTTTTTCTAGGGTTTTAGATTCCAAAATAGAACCCATCCACCTGTCTGATCATTCTTTATGTTGGATGACGCTCTCTGTTGTTACAGACATGGGCCCTATTAGACAGTGGAGATTTCCTTCCCACTTGTCTTCCCTGAAATTTCGCAATATGTTGGAGTCCACGTGGCTTGATTGTAAGACGAATAATTCAGATTGCATTGAAACCCAGCCACTGTTGTTCTGGCCAGCAGCCAAACATGTTATTTCATATTGTAAACATAATGATAGTAGGATGGGAGAGATCTATCTGGAAGGTCAGAGGACTCTGACAGAGGCTTTTCAGGAATTTAAACACACACCCACTCGTGCTTCTAAGGCTGCTTATTATCACCAGAAAAGTCTATTTGATAATATACTGTCAAACATGGAGGCAAAATATACATATTATAGGGAGGTTATATTTCACAAACATGGTAACAAATCTAGTAAACTTCTTTCCAATTTATTACTAGGCCATAGGCCTCCTATTGCCATTAAAGTGCTTCGCACCTCAGATGGTACCTCTGTCCAGGTCCAATAATTGTATAACTGATACTTTCCGGTCCTTTTACTCCAAGTACCACTTGCCACAACTATCAGCGGCTCAGTCTGCCTCTTTGATGTCCCCTATTACCTCTGAGGAAACAAGAATTGTTATTTCTAAACTTAAGTCAAATAAACCCCCGGGCCTGGATGGCTTTTCCAATGAATTTTACAGAATTTTTGCCCCCATAATCAGCGAACCTTTAACTGCCGTATTTAACTCTATTCATCCTGGTCAAGCCCCACCTCAATATTTCAATTCAGCACTTATGAAGGTATTATCTAAACCAGGCCGTGACCCTACCCTGCCTACTTCATACCATCCTATTTCATTTTGAATTCAGACTACATAATATTTACTAAAATTATATCTAATAGATTAAAATTGCTTTTACCCCACATCATACACCCTGATCAATCCGGCTTTATACATGTCCGACAATCTGTAGTGAATATCAGGAAAGTCCTTTCTATAATGCAGCATATTCAGGATTCTGGCTGCTCTGCTGATAAAGAGATTCTATCATCAGATGCAGAAAAGGCGTCTGACCTTATATCGTGGAATCACTTATTTAATACATGACACAGATTTGGAGCCCCGGAAGACTTTATTCAATTAATAACCAATCTCTACTTAACCCCCACCACTCAAATTATAGGTAACGGCTATTTATCCCCCCCTTTTTTATTCAGAGGGGTACTCGTCGGGTATGTCTTCTGTCTCCACTGCTCTTTGCGGTTGCTTTGGAGCCCCTGGCGATTGCCTTACGTTCATCCTCTGGTTTTTCTGGAATACAGATTGGCGGGATGGAAGACAAAATTGCATTGTTCTCAGACAATATGCTATTATTCATATAGAAACCAGAGGGCTCTATCACAACCATAATAAAGATAATTGAACAATTTGGTTCTTTTGCTGGCTTCCGGGTGAATTACTCCAAATCGTAACTCCTACCTATTGCAGGAAATATATCTCAATACACTAACCATCCTATTCTCTCACAATTCCCTCTAGTTTCTTCTTCTCTTTAATACTTAGGAGTCAGAATACCTAAAACCCTCCACACTCTTCATAATGAGTGCGCTTGCGATACTGGCTATGTGAGATTTTGGCTAAGTGTCAATTTTGACTATGTCTTCTATAGAGATAACCAAAATTGACTTGCCTGCACAGTCTATCTTTTCTTTCAATGCCGACCGCGCGTGGCCGCGCATCGGCATCGAATCGGGATCGCAAGGTGACTGTCACCTTGTGATCTGCACTAACTTTTCTTCCGATTCTGACTATATAGTCAGAATCGGGAGAAAAAATCTCACCGTATGTACCAGTGACGTGCGGTGGGAATCTGTCTCTGGTGCTAGCTAGTGCCTCCTAAGCCATTTAGCTCACTGCACGTCCCTGGTATGTACACACCCTAAGCTTTCATACCTCATGCAAATGCTGCCTTTCCGTCTCCTGAAGAGGGACATCCTTCTCATTAATTCCTTGTTCTCTAAGTTTCTTTGTGCTGGTAAAAAGCCCAAGATATCTTATCCAAACTTACAACTGCCTCGATCCGAGGGTGTTCTTAACATCCCAGACTTAGCGGCTTTTGGTAGATCCGTCTCTTTCAGATACATCGTCGACTGGCTCTGGGGTCGTTCTACATTTGTACATTTTGATCTGGAGAGGGAGATGATGGCTCCTTTTCCCCCTAGCGCATTGCTTCACACCCCAAAAAATATATTCCAACTAGTATTATGTCTAATATTTTGTTTAAAGATGTCCACAGCACCTGGTGGCTCCGCCAATAAATAATTGGGGAGGGACCCACGTTTCTCCTCTTTTACTACCTTCTGGGGCAACACAGCTTTTCCGCCTGGTCCGGACAATGTTGGCTTCACAGTGTGGAGGGAAGCAGGATTGGCATCGATCAGAGATGGAAAGTTATTGTCTTTTTCACAATTGAAAGACAAATATGGTGTACATAATAAGCAATTCTGTATGTATCTCCAGGTTAGACACTTTGCCCAGACATTGCCGGAGGCTATGCCCACTGGGTAGTCACCGGATCCCTTGTGCTCTCTAATATCCTTAACCAGCACAAATCTATACCACCTAAAATGTTACTACTCTGATGTAAAAGTTAATAACAGAGATAAGATGTGGCACAATGTTCTTTGTCGCTGGAATCCAGACATCCCAGGTTTCCCAGAATTGGGTGATATATTGTTACATATCACAGAGATATAGAAATGTCTCCACTCTGCCTCTCTTCAGGAGGTTTATTTCAAAACGATACATAGGGCCTATGTTTCTCCTGCTCAGAGACGACATACGGTGGCCCGATGATTCTGGAGGCTATTGTCCCCGGTGCCTCCTTCTTCCATAGCGTCTGGCAATGTGGTAGGGTGGCTGTGTTTTGGCACAAAATTATGGGATTTGTAAATCAGATGTTTTCATTGCCATTACAGAGAGACCCTCTGGCGATTTTACTGCATGATTTTACCCCGTGGTACTTGGGCCCAACTACAAAGAATTTGGCTCCAGCTCTGCATGGGATATTGGCCGTGGCAAAAAGTTGATTTTGAAATACTGGATAAAACGTATCTCCCCTTCATTAACAGAGGCTAAATTACGATCCT
>NW_026967668.1:0-208000 GCF_028390025.1 Pseudophryne corroboree | reverse complement strand
ATACACCTGGGGCAGAGTGTGACTACACAAGGCATTACACACCTGGAGTAGAGTGTGACTACACAAAGCATCACGCACCTGGAGCACAGTGTGAATACACAAAGCATCACGATCCTGAAGCAGAGTCTGACTACACAAAGCATCATGCACCTGGAGCAGAGTGACTATGCAAAGCAGCACGCACCTGGAGCAGAGTGTGACTACACAAAGCATCACACACCTGGAGCAGAGTGTGAATACACAAAGCATCACGATCCTGGAGCAGAGTGTGACTACACAAAGCATCATGCACCTGGAGCAGAGTGTGACTACACAAGGCATCACATACCTGGAGTTGAGTATAAACACACAACGCATCACACACCCGGAGCAGAGTGTGACTACACAAAGCATCATGCACCTGGAGCAGAGTGTGAATACACAAAGCATCACACACCTGGAGCAGAGTGTGACTACACAAAGCATAACACACCTGCAGCACAGTGTGACTACACAAAGCATCACACACCTGGAGCACAGTGTGACTACACAAAGCATCACACACCTGAAGCAGAGTGTGACTACACAAAGCATCATGCACCTGGAGCAGAGTGTGACTACACAAAGCATCATGCACCTGGAGCAGAGTGTGAATACACAAAGCATCACACACCTGGAAAAGAGTGTGACTACACAAAGCATCACGCACCTGGAGCAGAGTGTGACTACACAAAGCATCACGCACCTGGAGCAAAATGTGACTACACAAAGCATCACACACCAGGAGCACAGTGTGACTACACAAAGCATCACACACCTGGTGCATAGTGTGACTACACAAAGCATCATACACCTGGGGCAGAGTGTGACTACACAAGGCATCACATACCTGGAGTAGAGTATAAACACACAACGCATCACACACCTGGAGCAGAGTGTGACTACACAAAGCATCACGCACCTGGAGCACAGTGTGAATACACAAAGCATCACGATCCTGGAGCAGAGTGTGACTACACAAAGCATCATGCACCTGGAGCAGAGTGTGAATACACAAAGCATCACACACCTGGAGCAGAGTGTGACTACACAAAGCATCACACACCTGGAGCACAGTGTGACTACACAAAGCATCACACACCTGGAGCACAGTGTGACTACACAAAGCATCACACACCTGAAGGAGAGTGTGACTACACAAAGCATCACACACCTGGAGCAGAGTGTGACTACACAAAGCATCACACACCTGCAGCACAGTGTGACTACACAAAGCATCACACACCTGGAGCACAGTGTGACTACACAAAGCATCACACACCTGAAGCAGAGTGTGACTACACTAAGCATCATGCACCTGGAGCAGAGTGTGACTACACAAAGCATCATGCACCTGGAGCAGAGTGTGAATACACAAAGCATCACACACCTGGAGAAGAGTGTGACTACACAAAGCATCACGCACCTGGAGCAGAGTGTGACTACACAAAGCATCACGCACCTGGAGCAGAGTGTGACTACACAAAGCATCACGCACCTGGAGCAAAATGTGACTACACAAAGCATCACACACCAGGAGCACAGTGTGACTACACAAAGCATCACACACCTGGTGCATAGTGTGACTACACAAAGCATCATACACCTGGGGCAGAGTGTGACTACACAAGGCATCACATACCTGGAGTAGAGTATAAACACACAACGCATCACACACCTGGAGCAGAGTGTGACTACACAAAGCATCACGCACCTGGAGCACAGTGTGAATACACAAAGCATCACGATCCTGGAGCAGAGTGTGACACTGACTACACAAAGCATCATGCACCTGGAGCAGACTGACTATGCAAAGCAGCACGCACCTGGAGCAGAGTGTGACTACACAAAGCATCACACACCTGGAGCAGAGTGTGAATACACAAAGCATCACGATCCTGGAGCAGAGTGTGACTACACAAAGCATCATGCACCTGGAGCAGAGTGTGACTACACAAGGCATCACATACCTGGAGTTGAGTATAAACACACAACGCATCACACACCCAGAGCAGAGTGTGACTACACAAAGCATCATGCACCTGGAGCAGAGTGTGAATACACAAAGCATCACACACCTGGAGAAGAGTGTGACTACACAAAGCATCATGCACCTGGAGCAGAGTGTGACTACACAAGGCATCACATACCTGGAGTAGAGTATAAACACACAACGCATCACACACCCGGAGCAGAGTGTGACTACACAAAGCATCATGGACCTGGAGCAGAGTGTGAATACACAAAGCATCACACACCTGGAGCAGAGTGTGACTACACAAAGCATCACACACCTGCAGCACAGTGTGACTACACAAAGCATCACACACCTGGAGCACAGTGTGAATACACAAAGCATCACACACCTGAAGCACAGTGTGACTACACAAAGCATCACACACCTGGAGCACAGTGTGACTACACAATCATCATGCACATGGAGCAGAGTGTGACTACACAAAGCATCATGCACCTGGAGCAGAGTGTGAATACACAAAGCATCACACACCTGGAACAGAGTGTGACTAAACAAAGCATCACGCACCAGGAGCAAAGTGTGACTACACAAAGCATCACACACCTGCAGCACAGTGTGACTACACAAAGCATCACAACCCGGAGCAGAGTGTGACTACACAAAGCATCATACACCTGGAGCAGAGTGTGACTACACAAGGCATCACATACCTGGAGTAGAGTATAAACACACAACGCATCACACACCTGGAGCAGAGTGTGACTACACAAAGCATCACGCACCTGGAGCAGAGTGTGAATACACAAAGCATCACGATCCTGGAGCAGAGTGTGACTACACAAAGCGTCATGCACCTGGAGCAGAGTGTGAATACACAAAGCATCACACACCTGGAGCAGAGTGTTACTACACAAACCATCACACATGGAGCACAGTGTGACTACACAAAGCATCACACACCTGGAGCACAGTGTGACTACACAAAGCATCACACACCTGCAGCACAGTGTGACTACACAAAGCATCATGCACCTGGAGCAGAGTGTGAATACACAAAGCATCACACACCTGGAGAAGAGTGTGACTGACTACACAAAGCATCATGCACCTGGAGCAGAGTGTGACTACACAAGGCATCACATACCTGGAGTAGAGTATAAACACACAACGCATCACACACCCGAAGCAGAGTGTGACTACACAAAGCATCATGGACCTGGAGCAGAGTGTGAATACACAAAGCATCACACACCTGGAGCAGAGTGCGACTACACAAAGCAACACACACCTGCAGCAGAATGTGACTACACAAAGCATCACACACCTGGAGCACAGTGTGAATACACAAAGCATCACACACCTGAAGCACAGTGTGACTACACAAAGCATCACACACCTGGAGCACAGTGTGACTACACAATCATCATGCACATGGAGCAGAGTGTGACTACACAAAGCATCATGCACCTGGAGCAGAGTGTGAATACACAAAGCATCACACACCTGGAGCAGAGTGTGACTACACAAAGCATCACACACCTGGAGCAGAGTGTGACTACACAAAGCATCACGCACCAGGAGCAGAGTGTGAATACACAAAGCATCACGATCCTGGAGCAGAGTGTGACTACACAAAGCATCATGCACCTGGAGCAGAGTGTGACTACACAAGGCATCACATACCTGGAGTAGAGTATAAACACACAACGCATCACACACCTGGAGCAGAGTGTGACTACACAAAGCATCACGCACCTGCAGCACAGTGTGACTACACAAAGCATCATACACCTGGAGCAGAGTGTGACTACACAAGGCATCACATACCTGGAGTAGAGTATAAACACACAACGCATCACACACCTGGAGCAGAGTGTGACTACACAAAGCATCACGCACCTGGAGCAGAGTGTGAATACACAAAGCATCACGATCCTGGAGCAGAGTGTGACTACACAAAGCATCATGCACCTGGAGCAGAGTGTGACTACACAAGGCATCACATACCTGGAGTAGAGTATAAACACACAACGCATCACACACCCGGAGCAGAGTGTGACTACACAACGCATCATGCACCTGGAGCAGAGTGTGAATACACAAAGCATCACACACCTGGAGCAGAGTGTGACTACACAAAGCATCACACACCTGCAGCACAGTGTGACTACACAAAGCATCACACACCTGGAGCACAGTGTGACTACACAAAGCATCACACACCTGAAGCAGAGTGTGACTACACAAAGCATCATGCACCTGGAGCAAAGTGTGAATACACAAAGCATCACACACCTGGAGCAGAGTGTGACTACACAAAGCATCACGCACCTGGAGCAGAGTGTGACTACACAAGGCATCACGCACCTGGAGCAAAGTGTGACTACACAAAGCATCACACACCTGGAGCACAGTGTGAATACACAAAGCATCACAAACCTGGAGCAGAGTGTGACTACACAAAGCATCACACAGCTGCAGCACAGTGTGACTACACAAAGCATCACACACCTGGAGCACAGTGTGACTACACAAAGCATCACACACCGGAAGCAGAGTGTGACTACACAAAGCATCATGCACCTGGAGCAGAGTGTGACTACACAAAGCATCATGCACCTGGAGCAGAGTGTGAATACACAAAGCATCACACACCTGGAGCAGAGTGTGACTACACAAAGCATCACGCACCTGGAGCAGAGTGTGACTACACAAAGCATCACGCACCTGGAGCAAAGTGTGACTACACAAAGCATCACACACCTGGAGCACAGTGTGACTACACAAAGCAACACACACCTGGAGTATAGTGTGACTACACAAAGCATCATACACCTGGGGCAGAGTGTGACTACACAAGGCATCACATACCTGGAGAAGAGTATAAACACACAACGCATCACACACCTGGAGCAGAGTGTGACTACACAAAGCATCACGCACCTGGAGCAGAGTGTGAATACACAAAGCTTCACTATCCTGGAGCAGAGTGTGACTACACAAAGCATCATGCACCTGGAGCAGAGTGTGAATACACAAAGCATCACACACCTGCAGCACAGTGTGACTACACAAAGCATCATGCACCTGGAGCAGAGTGTGACTACACAAAGCATCATGCACCTGGAGCAGAGTGTGACTACACAAAGCATCATGCACCTGGAGCAGAGTGTGACTACACAAGGCATAACATACCAGGAGTAAAGTATAAACACACAACGCATCACACACCCGGAGCAGAGTGTGACTACACAAATCATCATGCACCTGGAGCAGAGTGTGAATACACAAAGCATCACACACCTGGAGCAGAGTGTGACTACACAAAGCATCACACACCTGCAGCACAGTGTGACTACACAAAGCATCACACACCTGGAGCACAGTGTGACTACACAAAGCATCACACACCTGAAGCAGAGTGTGACTACACAAAGCATCACGCACCTGGAGCAGAGTGTGAATAAACAAAGCATCACGATCCTGGAGCACAGTGTGACTACACAAAGCATCATGCACCTGGAGCAGAGTGTGACTACACAAGGCATCACATACCTGGAGTAGAGTATAAACACACAACGCATCACACACCCGGAGCAGAGTGTGACTACACAAAGCATCATGCACCTGGAGCATAGTGTGAATACACAAAGCATCACACACCTGGAGCAGAGTGTGACTACACAAAGCATCACACACCTGCAGCACAGTGTGACTACACAAAGCATCACACACCTGGAGCACAGTGGGATTGCACAAATCATCACACACCTGGAGCAGAGTGTGACTACACAAAGCATCACACACCTGCAGCACAGTGTGACTACACAAAGCATCACACACCTGGAGCACAGTGTGACTACACAAAGCATCACACACCTGAAGCAGAGTGTGACTACACAAAGCATCATGCACCTGGAGCAGAGTGTGACTACACAAAGCATCATGCACCTGGAGCAGAGTGTGAATACACAAAGCATCACACACCTGGAGCAGAGTATGACTACACAAAGCATCACGCACCTGGAGCAGAGTGTGACTACACAAAGCATCACATACCTGAAGTAGAGTATAAACACACAACGCATCACACAAATGGAGCAGAGTGTGACTACACAAAGCATCACGCACCTGGAGCAGAGTGTGAATAAACAAAGCATCACGATCCTGGAGCAGAGTGTGACTACACAAAGCATCATGCACCTGGAGCAGAGTGTGACTACACAAGGCATCACATACCTGGAGTAGAGTATAAACACACAACGCATCACACACCCGGAGCAGAGTGTGACTACACAAAGCATCATGCACCTGGAGCAGAGTGTGAATACACAAAGCATCACACACCTGGAGCAGAGTGTGACTACACAAAGCATCACACACCTGCAGCACAGTGTGACTACACAAAGCATCACACACCTGGAGCACAGTGTGACTACACAAAGCATCACACACCTGAAGCAGAGTGTGACTACACTAAGCATCATGCACCTGGATCAGAGTGTGACTACACAAAGCATCATGCACCTGGAGCAGAGTGTGAATACACAAAGCATCACACACCTGGAGAAGAGTGTGAATAAACAAAGCATCACGATCCTGGAGCAGAGTGTGACTACACAAAGCATCATGCACCTGGAGCAGAGTGTGACTACACAAGGCATCACATACCTGAAGTAGAGTATAAACACACAACGCATCACACACCCGGAGCAGAGTGTGACTACACAAAGCATCATGCACCTGGAGCAGAGTGTGAATACACAAAGCATCACGCACCTGGAGCAGAGTGTGACTACAAAAAGCATCACATACCTGAAGTAGAGTATAAACACACAACGCATCACACAAATGGAGCAGAGTGTGACTACACAAAGCATCACGCACCTGGAGCAGAGTGTGAATAAACAAAGCATCACGATCCTGGAGCAGAGTGTGACTACACAAAGCATCATGCACCTGGAGCAGAGTGTGACTACACAAGGCATCACATACCTGGAGTAGAGTATAAACACACAACGCATCACACACCCGGAGCAGAGTGTGACTATACAAAGCATCATGCACCTGGAGCAGAGTGTGAATACACAAAGCATCACACACCTGGAGCAGAGTGTGACTACACAAAGCATCACACACCTGCAGCACAGTGTGACTACACAAAGCATCACACACCTGGAGCACAGTGTGACTACACAAAGCATCACACACCTGAAGCAGAGTGTGACTACACTAAGCATCATGCACCTGGATCAGAGTGTGACTACACAAAGCATCATGCACCTGGAGCAGAGTGTGAATACACAAAGCATCACACACCTGGAGAAGAGTGTGAATAAACAAAGCATCACGATCCTGGAGCAGAGTGTGACTACACAAAGCATCATGCACCTGGAGCAGAGTGTGACTACACAAGGCATCACATACCTGAAGTAGAGTATAAACACACAACGCATCACACACCCGGAGCAGAGTGTGACTACACAAAGCATCATGCACCTGGAGCAGAGTGTGAATACACAAAGCATCACACACCTGGAGCAGAGTGTGACTACACAAAGCATCACACACCTGCAGCACAGTGTGACTACACAAAGCATCACACACCTGGAGCACAGTGTGACTACACAAAGCATCACACACCTGAAGCAGAGTGTGACTACACTAAGCATCATGCACCTGGAGCAGAGTGTGACTACACAAAGCATCATGCACCTGGAGCAGAGTGTGAATACACAAAGCATCACACACCTGGAGCAGAGTGTGACTACACAAAGCATCACGCACCTGGTGCATAGTGTGACTACACAAAGCATCATACACCTGGGGCAGAGTGTGACTACACAAGGCATCACATACCTGGAGTAGAGTATAAACACACAACGCATCACACACCTGGAGCAGAGTGTGACTACACAAAGCATCATGCACCTGGAGCACAGTGTGAATACACAAAGCATCACGATCCTGGAGCAGAGTGTGACTACACAAAGCATCATGCACCTGGAGCAGAGTGTGAATACACAAAGCATCACACACCTGGAGCAGAGTGTGACTACACAAAGCATCACACACCTGGAGCACAGTGTGACTACACAAAGCATCACACACCTGGAGCACAGTGTGACTACACAAAGCATCACACACCTGAAGGAGAGTGTGACTACACATAGCATCATGCACCTGGAGCAGAGTGTGACTACACAAAGCATCATGCACCTGGAGCAGAGTGTGACTACACAAAACATCACAAACCTGGAGCAGAGTGTGACTACACAAAGCACCATGCACCTGGAGCAGAGTGTGACTACACAAAGCACCATGCACCTGGAGCAGAGTGTGACTACACAAAGCATCATGCACCTGGAGCAGAGTCTGACTACACAAAGAATCATGCACCTGGAGCAGAGTGTTACTACACAAAGCAATCAAACACCTGGAGCAGAGTGTGACTACACAATGCATCACACACCTGGAGCAGAGTGTGACTACACAAAGCATCACACACCTGGAGCAGAGTGACTACGCAAAGCATCACACACCTGGAGCAGAGTGTGACTACACAAAGCATCACACACCTGGAGCAGAGTGACTATGCAAAGCAGCACGCACCTGGAGCAGAGTGTGACTACACAAAGCATCACACACCTGGAGCAGAGTGTGACTACACAAAGCATCACACACCTGGAGCAGAGTGACTACACAAAGCATCACACACCTGGAGCAGAGTGTGATTACACAAAGCATCACACTCCTGGAGCAGAGTGTGACTACACAAAGCATCATGTACCTGGAGCAGAGTGTGACTACACAATCATCATGCACATGGAGCAGAGTGACTACTGTAGTGCCTGATCTATAGCTTTATAGATCAGGCACCCATGGGGGATTGAGAGCACCTAAGTGATAGTGGGGATGGCTACCATAAATGTGTAATACAGTGGGGTATGTGGATTAAAACTAGTGATGTGCACCGGACATTTTTTGGGTTTTGTGTTTTGGTTTTGGATTCGGTTCCACGGCCGTGTTTTGGATTCGGACGCGTTTTGGCAAAACCTCCCTGAAAATTTTTTGTCGGATTCGGGTGTGTTTTGGATTCGGGTGTTTTTTTACAAAAACACCTCAAAAACAGCTTAAATCATAGAATTTGGGGGTCATTTTGATCCCATAGTATTATTAACCTCAATAACCATAATTTTCACTCATTTTCAGTCTATTCTGAACACCTCACACCTCACAATATTATTTTTAGTCCTAAAATTTGCACCGAGGTCGCTGGATGGCTAAGCTAAGCGACCCAAGTGGCCGACACAAACACCTGGCCCATCTAGGAGTGGCACTGCAGTGTGAGATAGGATGGCCCTTCAAAAAAATAGTCCCCAAACAGCACATGATGCAAAGAAAAATGAAAGAAAAAAGAGTTGCAAGATGGAATTGTCCCTGGGCCCTCCCACTCACCCTTATGTTGTATAAACAGGACATGCACACTTTAACAAACCCATCATTTCAGCGACAGGGTCTGCCGCACAACTGTGACTGAAATGAGTGGTTGGTTTGGGCCCCCACCAAAAAAGAAGTAATCAATCTCTCCTTGCACAAACTGGCTCTACAGAGGCAAGATGTCCTCCTCCTCATCATCCTCCGATTCCTCACCCCTTTCACCGTGTACATCCCCCTCCTCACAGATTATTAATTCGTCCCCACTGGAATCCACCATCTCAGCTCCCTGTGTACTTTCTGGAGGCAATTGCTGCTGGTCAATGTCTCCACGGAGGAATTGATTATAATTCATTTTGATGAACATCATCTTCTCCACATTTTCTGGAAGTAATCTCGTACGCCGATTGCTGACAAGGTGAGCGGCTGCACTAAACACTCTTTCGGAGTACACACTGGAGTGGGGGCAACTTAGGTAAAATAAAGCCAGTTTCTGCAAGGGCCTCCAAATTGCCTCTTTTTCCTGCCATTATACGTACGGACTGTCTGACGTGCCTACTTGGATGCGGTCACTCATATAATCCTCCACCATTCTTTCAATGGTGACAGAATCATATGCAGTGACAGTAGACGACATGTCAGTAATCGTTGGCAGGTCCTTCAGTCCGGATCAGATGTCAGCACTCACTCCAGACTGCCCTGCATCACCGCCAGAGGGTGGGCTCGGAATTCTTAGCCTTTTCCTCGCACCCCCAGTTGCGGGAGAATGTGAAGGAGGAGCTGTTGACGGGTCACGTTCCGCTTGACTTGACAATTTTCTCACCAGCAGGTCTTTGAACCTCTGCAGACTTGTGTCTGCCGGAAAGAGAGATCCAACGTAGGTTTTAAATCTAGGATCGAGCACGGTGGCCAAAATGTAGTGCTCTGATTTCAACAGATTGACTACCCGTGAATCCTGGTTAAGCAAATCAAGGGCTCCATCCACAAGTCCCACATGCCCAGCGGAATCACTCTGTTTTAGCTCCTCCTTCAATGTCTCCAGCTTCTTCTGCAAAAGCCTGATGAGGGGAATGACCTGACTCAGGCTGGCAGTGTCTGAACTGACTTCACGTGTGGCAAGTTCAAAGGGTTGCAGAACCTTGCACAACGTTGAAATCATTCTCCACTGCGCTTGAGTCAGGTGCATTCCCCCTCCTTTGCCTATATCGTAGGCAGATGTATAGGCTTGAATGGCCTTTTGCTGCTCCTCCATCCTCTGAAGCATGTAGAGGGTTGAATTCCACCTCATTACCACCTCTTGCTTCAGATGATGGCAGGGCAGGTTCAGGACTGTTTGCTGGTGCTCCAGTCTTCGGCACATGGTGGCTGAATGCCGAAAGTGGCCCGCAATTCTTTGGGCCACCGACAGCATCTCTTGCACGCCCCTGTCATTTTTTAAATAATTCTGCACCACCAAATTCAATGTATGTGCAAAACATGGGACGTGCTGGAATTTGCCCAGATGTAATGCACGCACAATATTGCTGGCGTTGTCCGATGTCACAAATCCCCAGGAGAGTCCAATTGGGGTAAGCCATTCTGCGATGATGTTCCTCAGTTTCCGTAAGAGGTTGTCAGCTGTGTGCCTCTTACGGAAAGCGGTGATACAAAGCGTAGCCTGCCTAGGAACGAGTTGGCGTTTGCGAAATGCTGCTACCGGTGCCGCCGCTGCTGTTCTTACTGCGGGAGGCAATACATCTACCCAGTGGGCTGTTACAGTCATATAGTCCTGAGTCTGCCCTGCTCCACTTGTCCACATGTCTGTGGTTAAGTGGACATTGGGTACAACTGCATTTTTTAGGACACTGATGACTCTTTTTCTGAGGTCTGTGTACATTTTCGGTATCGCTTGCCTAGAGAAATGGAACCTAGATGGTATTTGGTACCGGGGACACAGTACCTCAATCAAGTCTGTAGTTGCCTGTGAATTAACGGTGGATAACGGAATCACGTTTCTCACCACCCAGTCTACCAAGGCCTGAGTTATCCGCTTTGCAGCAGGATGACTGCTGTGATATTTCATCTTCCTCGCAAAGGACTGTTGGACAGTCAATTGCTTACTGGAAGTAGTACAAGTGGTCTTCCGACTTCCCCTCTGGGATGACGATCGACTCCCAGCAGCAACAACAGCAGCGCCAGCAGCAGTAGGCGTTACACTCAAGGATGCATCGGAGGAATCCCAGGCAGAAGAGGACTCATCAGACTTGACAGTGACATGGCCTGCAGGACTATTGACTTTCCTGTGTAAGGAGGAAATTGACACTGAGGGAGTTGGTGGTGTGGTTTGCAGGAGCTTGGTTACAAGAGGAAGGGATTTAGTGGTTAGTGGACTGCTTCTGCTGTCATCCAAAGTTTTTGAACTTGTCACTGACTTCTGATGAATGCGGTCCAGGTGACGTATAAGGGAGGATGTTCCGAGGTGGTTAACGTCCTTCCCCTACTTATTACAGCTTGACAAAGGCAACACACTGCTTGACACCAGTTTTCTGAATTTCTGTTGAAATAATTCCACACCGAAGAGGTATTTTGACCAGGCATGTCAATGGCCATATTCGTCCCACGGATAACAGGTGTCTCCCCAGGTGCCTGACTTAAACAAACCACCTCACCATCAGAATCCTCCTTGTCAATTTCCTCCCCAGCGCCAGCAACACCCATATCCTCATCCTGGTGTACTTCAACAGTGACATCTTCAATTTGTCTATCAGGAACTGGACTGCGGGTGCTCCTTCCAGCAATTGCAGGGGGCGTGAAATGGTGGAAGGCGCAACCTCTTCCCGTCCAGTGTTGGGAAGGTCAGGCATCGCAACCGACACAATTGGACTCTCCTTGGGGATTTGTGATTTAGAAGAACACACAGTTCTTTGCTGTGCTTTTGCCAGCTTAACTCTTTAAAGTTTTCTAGCAGGAGGATGAGTGCTTCCATCCTCAGGTGAATCTGAACCACTAGCCTTGAACATAGGCCAGGGCCTCAGCCGTTCCTTGCCACTCCGTGTCGTAAATGGCACATTGGCAAGTTTACGCTTCTCCTCAGACAATTTTGATTTAGATTTTTGGGTCATTTTACTGAGCTTTATTTTTTTGGATTTCACATGCTCTCTACTATGACATTGGGCATCGGCCTTGGCAGACGACGTTGATAGCATTTCATCGTCTCGGCCATGACTAGTGGCAGCAGCTTCAGCACGAGGTGGAAGTGGATCTTGATCTTTCCCTATTTTATCCTCCACATTTTTGTTCTCCATTTTTTAATGTGTGGAATTATATGCCAGTAATATATCAATAGCAATGGCCTACTAATATATATACTGCGCACAACTTAAATGCACCACAGGTATGGATCGATAGTATACTTGACTACACAGAGGTAGGTAGAGCAGTGGCCTACTGTACCGTACTGCTATATATAATATACTGATGGTCAGCAAACTGTGCAAAACTGAAATGCACCACAGGTATGGATGGATAGTATACTTGAAGACACAGAGGTAGGTAGAGCAGTGGCCTACTGTACCATACTGCTATATATTATATACTGGTGGTCAGCAAAATTATGCACTGTCCTCCTACTATATATATATATATACTGTGCAAAACTTAAATGCACCACAGGTATGGATGGATAGTATAATTGACGACACAGAGGTGGGTAGAGCAGTGGCCTACTGTACCGTACTGCTATATATTATATACTGGTGGTGAGCAAAATTCTGCACTGTACTCCTACTACTACTATATATACTACAATGCAGCACAGATATGGAGCGTTTTTCAGGCAGATAACGTATAATACTGATGGTCACTGGTCAGCAAAACTCTGCACTGTACTCCTCCTATATAATACTGCTGGTCCCAAGTCCCCACAATAAAGCAGTGTGAGCACAGATATTTGCAGCACACTGAGCACAGATATGGAGCGTTTTTCAGGCAGAGAACGTATAATACTGGTGGTCACTGGTCAGCAAAACTCTGCACTGTCCTCCTACTATATAATACTGCTGGTCCCCAGTCCCCACAATAAAGCAATTAGCACACTGAGCACAGATATTTGCAGCACACTGAGCACAGTCAGATATGGAGCGTTTTTCAGGCAGAGAACGTAGATATTTGCACTTGCAGCACACTGAGCACAGATATTTGCAGCACACTGAGCACAGATGTTTGTAGCACAATTTGCAGCCCACTGAACATAGAAACTGAGAGGACGCCAGCCACGTCCTCTCACGATCATCTCCAATGCACAAGTGAAAAATGGCGGCGACGTGCGGCTTTATATAGAATCCGAATCTCGCGAGAATCCGACCGCGGGATGATGACGTTCGGGCGCGCTCGGGTTAACCGAGCAAGGCGGAAGGATCCAAATTGCTTGGACCCGTGAAAAAAAAGGTGAAGTTCGGGCGGGTTCGGACTAATTACAACTATACATAAATACATGTATATGAAGTATAACCTTTGTAGCTTTGTGTAAATATATAAACTGGATATTTTATTGTCTATGGACTGTTATTGTATTTATGTAAATATGGTAAATTGCAGGGGTAAATAGCTGGGTTGGGGGTAAAGAGATGGAACTTCCCAGGAACCCCTGGCACGAAGGTACTGGAGAGGATCTTCCAGAGGACCCTCACACTGGGCCAAGAGTGATCCGTGGGGTGCAGGATCAGAGAGCCCATGGTGCCCGGGGAGAACTACAGGCTTACCGGCTCCCATGATTGGGTGCTAGGGCATCGGCGGCTAGAGGAGTTGGGAGCTGCGTCTGAGCTCCATCCGTGGCTGATGCAGAGGTGGGTGTTCAGAGGTTCCGGCACTGCCTCTGTGAGCTGGTGAACCCCTGCCACTGCAGGAGACCGGAGGTGGGTAGCACAGGGAATCTCTGAGTTGCCTCCATCCACTACACTGTACCCGGCTACCGAAGAGGTGAAAGCAGCAGATCCGGTGATAGGTCCGGGTAACTCCCCAGGAGGTGGTGCCAATACCACACGCACAGGCCTGGGGCCCAGTTAGCTGTTGGGGAGTGACAGACTGGCTAGCACATCTACGATCAGATTTGAATCACCCCCATGGAGCAGAGTGTGACAACGCAAAGCATCACACACCTGGTACTGGGAGGGAATGTACTGTATGCTCCTATTACATCTACATCCCTAGGATCAGCACATGTACAGGGTCCCACATGGCAGATACTAGGAGGTAATGTACTGTATGCTCCTATTACATCTACATCCCTAGGATCAGCACATGTACTGGATCCCACATGGCAGATACTGGGAGGGAATGTACTGTATGCTCCTATTATATCTACATCCCTAGGATCAGTACATGTACAGGGTCCACATGGCAGATACTGGGAGGGATGTACTGTATGCTCCTATTACATATACATCCCTAGGATCAGCACATGTACAGGACCCACATGGCAGATACTGGGAGGGAATGTACTGTATGCTCCTAATACATCTACATCCCTAGGATCAGTACATGTACAAGGTCCACATGGCAGATACTGGGAGGTAATGTACTGTATGCTCCTATTACATCTACATCCCTAGGATCAGCACATGTACAGGGTCCCACATGGCAGATACTGGGAGGGAATGTACTGTATGCTCCTATTACATCTACATCCCTAGGATCAGCACATGTACAGGGTCCCACATGGCAGATACTGGGAGCGAATGTACTGTATGCTCCTATTACATCTACATCCCTAGGATCAGCACATGTACAGGGTCCCACATGGCAGATACTGGGAGGGAACGTACTGTATGCTCCTATTACATCTACATCCCTAGGATCAGCACATGTACAGGGTCCCACATGGCAGATACTGGGAGCGAATGTACTGTATGCTCCTATTACATCTACATCCCTAGGATCAGCACATGTACAGGATCCCACATGGCAGATACTGGGAGGGAATGTACTGTATGCTCCTATTACATCTACATTCCTAGGATCAGCACATGTACAGGGTCCCACATGGCAGATACTGGGAGGGAACGTACTGTATGCTCCTATTACATCTACATCCCTAGGATCAGCACATGTACAGGGTCCCACATGGCAGATACTGGGAGGGAATGTACTGTATGCTCCTATTACATCTACATCCCTAGGATCAGCACATGTACAGGGTCCCACATGGCAGATACTGGGAGGGAATGTACTGTATGCTCCTATTATATCTACATCCCTAGGATTAGCACATGTAACAATCAGGTCAAGAGGAAGTGTTTAGTCCAAAACTGTGATACGTTGTGTTTTATTTGTGTTATCCACTGCCACAAACATAAAACAACAACATATGAAAGTGCTAACAATTATATATTTATTAGTAAACAATAATAATATATACGCATAAAACAGTATTAAATAAATAAATGAAAGTCACAGCTGGTATAACAAAATAGTCCTTGTATTTAATAATGGCCCCAAGATCCTCATAAGTAGGCAGTATTTCAGAAGATGTCCATGAGAATAAAGCATGTGCAAGTATTTTGTTAATGAAGCGTATGTGCTAAGCCTGTAGGTTAGTAGTCCCCTGTCCTGGCGAGGAATTAGTTGTAGATTAGAGGGGGGTTAGTAGGGATAATGCAAGGTTAAAATCTCATCTGTCATTCAGGTGAAAAGCAAAGTGCAGCCTTTAACACGGGATGGGAAAGATCTCCTGGCAGTGAGGCAGCGAATCCCCTTATGGGCTCGCTTCAGGCCCAGTTCTATTCCCACTTAATTGGTGGCGTGAACCCACAAATCAAGAGGGAATACCCGTAGGGGGGAGTGGGAGATGGGGATTCCGGCCACTTGAATTTTACTGGAGTTGGTCTCCTGTACGCAGGATCCCAACTGCTGGTATTACAACTACATCCCTTTAACACAGCATACCTCCCATCTGCTGGAGCTTATCCATAGAAAGCAGCTACAGTGTTATCCAGAGTTGAAGAAAGTCCTTCCTGCTGTGTTTCTTGATTTGCTATTATTGCTAACCAGCTGGCATGTAGAAGAATAAACTTGGAGGTGTACGCGTTTCCCCACCTTCTCCTGTTATTAGCGGCTTCCACAGAAAATGTATATATTATATAACTTGGTTGACCGTTTGCCAACTATATTGATGCAGATATAACATCGACATTGTGAATATTGACATTTGACATGTCAACAATGCAATATGCCATACAGTAGTCAACTAACCCTAAACCTTATCCAAACCACAGCCTCATCCTAATCCTAGAATTGGTTGCCGACATTCTGTTAGTGTTGACATTGAGAAAACCAGCATTGTTTTATTTTGTTCTGGCCATGTCCACACTCTGAAATTGTTAGGATGAACATAAACCAAACATACTGCTATTAAAACTAGAGGAACACATTATAGAACTATTATAGTACGTATGGAATATTACAGATTATATCATTAGTGCCAGTGGATATGCTGTACATATAATTACTAGAGATGTGCGCTGGACATTTTTTTGGATTTGTGTTTGGTTTTGGATCTGGATCTCCGTTCATGTTTTTGATCTGGATTGGTTTTGCCAAAACCATCATTTCGTGTTTTGGTTTTGGATTTGGATTTTTTTGAAAAAACATAAAAACAGCTACAATCACAGAATGTTGGGGAATCTTTGATCCTACAGAATCATTAACCTCAATAACATTAATTTCCATTAATTTCCAGTCTATTCTGAATGCCTCAAACTTCACAATATTGTTTTTAGGGCAAAAGGTTGAAACAAGGTAGCTGGATGACTAAGCTAAGTGACACAAGTGGGCGGCATAAACACCTGGTCCATCTAGGCGTGACACTGCAGTGACAGACAGGATGGCAGTTTTAAAAACTAGGCCCCAAAGAGCACATAATGCAAAGAAAAAAAAAATAGGTGCTTGATGTAATTGTCCTTGGGCCATCCCACCCACCCTTATGTTGTTTAGACAGGACATGCACAGTTTAATAAACCAATCATTTCAGTGACAGGTGGTCCCCCTGGAAAAAGCTTGCTAAGTTCTTTGAATCATAGCTAGCTACAAACATACCACCTCCATATTTGATGACTTTTCACATTATAAGACGAGGCAAGAGGAAGAGGACAATGTCAAGAAGGTGATTAAAAATTAGGGATCGCACGCAATCAGGAACAACTCACAGGCTTTCACCTCCACTCCTATATTGGTGTGGAACAGAAAGGACTTTAACCAAGCAAAAATATAATTACCACATTACTGGACAAACTGAAAAATGAAGGACCAAAGCCTCAGAATTTGTAACCCCATCTTCATTTTCAGGGATTACGATATTCTCGCATTTTAAGATGGGATGCAAATAAACTGGTGTATACCACAGAATCAAGATTGAATATTTTCTCCTCCACGGTGTCTGGAGACTTATTTTGTTAAAATCTCGTGGGTTTCTTTGTTTCTAGTTTTGATTTGCATTTTAATTTACATATTTTGTGGCATACAGTATGCCTTATTTTCATTTTTCACAGCTCCCAGTTACACGCATGTGAGCATACCTGTGTGCCCCAGTTACATGCAGGTGAGCATACCTGCGTGTCTTCTATATTTTATTCATATTTTATTTTTTAATAAAGCAGCCCCTTAGATGGTTTATCAGCCCTTCATGAGCCCCCACAGCAGCCCCGGATCAGGCAAGTTGAGTTCGGGTGGGTTCAGTACAGTAGTAAGCAGGACTGTGCAGTGATTTTTTTATTATTGAGCCCCTGCCCTAGTGGAGCTTACCACTCTAGTCCAAACTCATTTGATATTACAAATAGGACTGTGGGAGGAAGCAATGCTAACCTGTGTGCCACTAGCATGCCTCAGTTTGGCAAGCCAGATATCTTCCTGGCTATAAACCATCATGAAACTCCATACTGGGCCCTTATCCAGTAACTGTTTGTGCCTCACAGGAGCTCCTGGCCCATCTAGTGCTGCAGTGCAATGAAAAGCTGATGCAATGCAAGATCACTGAAACTCTCTTCTTCTAACACCACAAGGTCTTGTGATAAAATGCCCTTATATTGTAGAATTATTAAGGAGAGAACATTCAGAAAATAAAGGAAAAGAATCCTGTACAACAAATGTACATCTTGTAAATAATCCCAAAATGTGGAACATTAATAAATGTTTGGAGCCAATCATTTGAGTCCCTACCATTAATCATTCAGAAGAACCTCTCTCTAATGCTGGGTACACAGTACGCACTAGAAGATATATCTACTAGAGATGAGCAGGTTCAGACAGGGCAACCCTGGAATTATATGGCAGACATATAGACATACAGTGCCTTGCTAAAGTATTCACTGCCCTTTGCATTTTTCATGTTTTGTTGCCTCACAACCCGGAATTAAAACAACAAATAGGACAAAATAACAGAAAACTTCAGCGTACATAACTATTCACCCCCCTAAAGTCAGTACTTTGTAGAGCCACCTTTTGCGGCAATTACAGCTGCAAGTCACTTTGGATAAGTCTTTATGAGCTTGCCATATCTTGCCCTGGGATTTTTGTCCATTCCTCATGGCAAAACTTCTCCAGCTCCTTCATGTTGGATGGTTTCCACTTGTGAACAGCAACGTTTAAGTCTGACCACAGATTCTCAATTGGATTGAGATCTGGACTTTGACTAGGCCATTCCAAGACATTTAAATGTTTCCCCTTAAACCACTCGAGTGTTGCTTTAGCAGTATGCTTCGGGTCATTGTCCTGCTGGAAGGTGAACCTCTGTCCCAGTCTCAAATTACAGACAGACTGAAAAAAGGTTTGCTCAAGAATATCCCTTTATTTAGCACCATCCATCTTTCCCTCAACTAAAAACAGTTTCCCAGTCCCTGCTGCTGATAAACATCCCCACAGCATGATGCTGCTGCCACCACCATGTTTCACTGTGGGGATGGTGTTCTTGGGGTAATGGGATGTGTTGGGTTTGTGCCAGAAATAGCGTTTTCCTTGGTCTCTGAAAAGTTCAATTCTAGTCTCATCTGACCAGAGCACATTCCTCCATACATTTGTGGAGTCATCCACATGCCTTTTGGCAAACTCAAAACGTGCCTTCTTATTTTTAACACTAAGTAATTGCTTTTTTCTGGCCACTCTTCCAAAAAGCCCAGCTCTATGGAGTGTATGGCTTATTGTGGTCACATGTGCAAATACACCAGTCTCTGCTGTGGAACTCTGCGCTCCTTCAGGGTTACCTTTGGTCTCTGTGCTGCCTTCCTGATTAATGCCCTCCTTGCCCAGTCTGTGAGTTTTGGTGGCCCTCTCTTAGCAGGTTTGTTGTGGTTCCATGTTCTTTCCATTTGAAGATGATGGATTTGATGGTGCCGGGGGGATCATTAAAGATTTTGATATTTTTTTTTTTAACCCAGCCCTGCCTTCTCAACAACTTTGTCCCTGACTTGTTTGGAGAGCTCCTTGGTCTTCATGGTGTGATTCCTCTTGCTTAGTGGTGTTGCAGCCTCTGCGGCCTTTCAGAAAAGGTGTGTTTATACAGACAGATCATGAGACACTTAGATTGCACACAGGTGGACTTCATTTCACTAATTATATGACTTCCGAAGGTAATTGTTTGCACCAGAACTTTTTAAGGAGCTTCATAACAAAGGGGGTGAATACATATGCACATGCCAATTTTCAGATTTTTATTTATAACAATTATTTTATATATAAATGTTTCTCATTTCATTTCAGTAACTTAGATTATTTTGTGCATATTCATCAAATAAAATTCAGATAAAAAAAAAATTAAATTACAGGTTGTAATGTAACAAAATAGGTAAAAAGCCAAGGGGGGTAAATACTTTAGCAAGGCACTGTAGGTGTGTTTGGAAAAATCTAGTTTTCTCCAGCAGTTGCCAGAGAAAATGAAGTATGAGATGTTGCCATGTCATGTTCTGCTAGATTATGATTCTGTCTCTTCTGAGTCTGACTGACTTTGGCCACAAATGTGGTCTCTCCCCACTTTATTGGAAAACACTTCGTCAAACTTGGAATTTCCATTTCCACCTTTGTGGCTATATATTTTCACAAATCTGGTTGTGGTGTTGAAGTTCGTTTCATATTCTGCTCTAGGCTTCAATTTAAATTTAGGATCAAGTACAGCAGCACCCCTGGAATTATACAGCAATGCCTCTGGACTTATGAAGCAGATAGGCAGCACCCCTTCACTTATACAGCAGATAGGCCACACCCCTTATACAGCATAGGTAGCAACCCCTGTAAAAATACATTGCACAGCAGACAGGCAACAGCACCCATGGACTTTAATGGCAGTGGTGGCAGCACCCCTGGGCTGATAGGGCAGTGGAGCAGCACGCCATATAGGGCAGCACCCCTGGAATGATGTGGCAGACAAAGAAAAAATGTGCAAGATGGAATTGTCCTTGGGCCCTCCCACCCACCTTTATGTTGTGTAAACAATTATTTCAGCAACAGGGTTTGCCCCATGGCTGTGGCTGAAAGGTTTGGTTTGTTTGGGCTCCCACCAAACAAGAAGCAATTAATCTCTCCTTCCACAAACTGGCACTACAGAGGCAAGATGTCATCCTCATCCTCCGATTCCTCACCCCCTTCAGTGTTTACATCCTCATCCACACAGAGAAAAAATTCCACACCCAAGAGGTGGATTTTTTGGTATTTTGCCAAGGCATGACAATGGGCTTTTTCATCCCATGGTCAACAACTGTCTCCACTGGTGCCTTATTCAAACAACCCACATCACCATCAGAATCCTCATTATCAACTTTCTCCTCAGTGTCAGCTACACCAATATCATCCTCATCCTGGTGTACTTCTACCGTTACATCCTCAATCTCTATATCAGCAAATGGACTGGCGGTGCTCCTCCTAGCACTTGCAGTGGGCGTTCAAATGGTGATAGGAGCCTCCTCTTCTCATACAGTCTTGGGAAGATCAATCCTAGACATCACAACAGCAGACACACTTGGACTCTCCTTGGGGATTTGTGATATCTCTGAACACACAGTTGTTTTTTCCTGTGCTTTAACAAGCTTTATTTTTAAAATAATTTTGAGAGGGAGGAGGACTTCCATCTTCATGAAAAGCTGAACCACCAGTCATGAACATAGGCCATGGCCTTAGCCTTTTCTTGCCACTTTGTGTTGTGAATGGCATAGTGCCAATTTTACATTTCTTATAGATAATTTCATTTTTTTGTTATTCATTTTTGATTCTTGGATTTTACATGCCCTCTATGCATTAGCAGATAACATTGATGGAATTGCATCGTCAATGTCATGACTGGTTGCAGCAGCTTCAGCACTAGTACTAGGAACTGGAAGTGGTCCCTGATCTTTCACTATTTTTTCCTCCAAATGTTTGTTCTCCATTTCACAGGACAGCACCCCTTTGTTTTTATGGCACACAGAACAGTGCCCCTTTATTTTCACAGCACCCCTGTATTTTAAGAACACCCCTGTATTTTTATAGAATACAGTACAGGACCAGTGTACCTTTATTTTAATAGCACCCCTGTATTTTTACAGCATACAGGACAGGACCGGCACCCCTGTATTTTTACAGCATACAGGACCGGACCAGTACCCCGGTTTTTTTCACAGCACCCCTGTAATATTACAGCATAAAAGACATGGTCAGTGTACCTTTATTTATCCAACACCCCTGTATTTTTTACCACATACAGGACAGGACCAGCACCCTTGTATTTGTACAGCATACAGGACAGGACCAGCACCCTTTTATTTTAACAACAACACCTTTGCATATTTTTACATCATACAGGACAGGACTAGCACCCCTATATTTTAACAACACCCCTGTATTTTTACAGCATACAGGACAGGAACAGCATCCCTGTATTTTAACAACAACACCCCTGTATTTTTGCAGCATACAGGACAGGGCCAGTGTACCTTTATTTTAACAACATCCCTGTATTTACATCATACAGGACAGGAACAGCACCCCTGCATTTTAACAACAACAGCCCTGTTTTTACAGCATACAGGACAGGGCCAGCACCCCTGCATTTTAACAATACCCCTGTAATTTTACAGGGCCAGTGTTCCTTTATTTATACAACACCCCTGTAATTTTAAAGCATACAGACAGGGCCAGTGTTCCTTTATTTATACAACACCCCTGTATTTTCTACAGCATACAGGACAGTGCCCCTGTACAGCACAGTGACAGGACAGCAACCTCCATGTACAGCACCCCTAACAGCACAGGACATGACAGGACAGCACCCCTGTCAGCACACAGGACAGTACCCCTAAAGAGCACACACTGCTCCCACCCAACGCCACCAACCACGGAGAGACAGAAGTCTGTCTCCCTCACCCTCCAAGTCTTGAGAGAAAAAGGTGGTGATGCGCGGCTCCCTATATGGAATCATAAACCCAGGAGAATCCGGCAGTGGGATGAAGACGTTTTACCTCGTTCTGGGGTCTGAGTATGGCGGGAAGTTCAGGGGGGTTCGTATCTCTGAGTTCCATATCTGCTTATCTCTGATAATTCTCACTATTTCTGAATATACACTTGCTCTTGACTTTATTTTTAAAGAATATTTAATGAATAGGTGGATCCTAGGTACTGTATGCTGTTTATATAGATAGCGGCTCTGCAGGGAGAAGCTATAATTCGGGTGTTTTTTTTAAGATCAAAATACGACTATAAAAAGATCTCATTGATTGTACTATAACCCTGTGATTAGTCTGTAATTGATTTTTTATATCTTCACTCTTGTTTGATCTCTACAACGGTTAGTCAGGAATTTCTTTTGATAGGTAGCTTACATTTTATTAAGTACCTTTTATTGACCCTCATTCCGAGTTGTTCGCTCGCAAGCTGCTTTTAGCAGCTTTGCACACGCTAAGCCGCCGCCTACTGGGAGTGAATCTTAGCTTCTCAAAATTGCGAACGAAAGATTCGCAATATTGCGAAAAGACTTCTCTGTGCAGTTTCTGAGTAGCTCGAGACTTACTCTGCCAGTGCGATCAGTTCAGTGCTTGTCGTTCCTGGTTTGACGTCACAAACACACCCAGCGTTCGCCCAGACACTCCTCCGTTTCTCCAGCCACTCCCGCGTTTTTCCCTGAAACTGTAGCGTTTTTTCACACACTCCCATAAAACGGGCAGTTTCCGCCCAGAAACACCCACTTCCTGTCAATCACACTCTGATCACCAGAACGAAGAAAAAACCTCGTAATGCCGTGAGTAAAATACCTAACTGCATAGCAAATTTACTTGGCGCAGTCGCACTGCGGACATTGCGCATGCGCATTAGCGGCTAATCGCTCCGTTGCGAGAAAAAAAATAACGAGCGAACAACTCGGAATGACCCCCATTGTGTAGTTACACATTTATTGTGATTATTTCCAGACTTATTGTGGATTTCTTTCTGTCCTGTCTGTTTTATTGATAATACCATTTCGGAATAATAAATAATAAATGTTAAGTTTTAAATAATACACTAAACAAATATGTAATAAAAGAGTGCGCCACAATGTAAGCCTTTTTTAGAGGACGAGCCACTAGTGGCCTCTCACTAATTCTCTAATCAATTATCACTATTTCTGAATATACACTTGCTCTTGACTTTATTTTTAAAGAATACTTAATGAATAGGCGGATCCTAGGTACTGTATGCTGTTTACTATAGACTATTCCCCAGACACTCAGTGAGATACAGTAGGCAAGTATGATTTCACATTTATTGGGCATTCAGCCTAATTACTCATGCATAAAGCAAAGCTAGCTTGTTTGTGGATGTTCATCATTCATCTTAATGTTGATTAAATTAATTTGCTAAGCATCCCTCTCTTTAACAGCCAGTGCACAACAAATGTGTGTATTATCGATGGTATGATCAGGAGCCATACTCTTCTTTACATCAATACTTTGAACACGGCACCCAGCATCTGTAAGAGCCTTCCTGACTGTGTTTTCATCATACGATAATGTGTTACACTTGGTGTCCGCAACACGAATGAAACCAGTATTGAAAGCTCCAAAAACAACCAGTCTCCCTCCTGGTTTCAGCATTGAGGCGAGTTTCCTCATGTTATTCATGTAAGAAGTTTGGTCTGTTCTAAGTGCACCAAGCATCCATGCAGAGACAACACAATCTGCTTTCTCCAGGACCACCGGGTCGGTGATATTTTCTTTGGTAAAGTCACATGGTAGGACTTGTTTGATTGCTGATCTCAGCTGCGTCTCTATCTCCTGCGCTCCGTCACTGAAATATATAAATAAAAGTGATTTAATCTTCTGAAACAAAGGCACAACGATTTTGTTGGGTTTTTTCAAATAGGTCCACTGTGGATGCTGGTTTTATGGTTCTCCTCAAGGTTCTCTGTTATCTACAGAATAGGGACTCATACACAAGATTGTGGATTATAGTTCTGCTTTCATTACTATTGTTCCTGCTCTGTTCTTTGGCAAGCTTCAAGACATTGGCTGTATGTATGTGTAATTGGTTGTTAGAGTCATTGACTGATCATTGACAAGATGAGTTCTGTACTCTACTCTGGACTTATACTAAAGACAGCCCTGAAGGGTGTGTTTTAAGACACTTTTTATATTCCTTATATACATCTGTTTGTATTTTAAGTTTATGGGGGTATCCATTTAGCCGTGGTTACTTACCGCAGCTTATTTTCTTACCAGGTGTTATCCAATTACAGATGGGTCTACATTTAGCTTGACCTTTAATAGGATTAACTGAGACTGGCCAGTCGGACTTAATCCCCTGCTGTAATGACTTAATCCCCTGCTGTATTGTTCTCTGTATTGTATTGCAGCTGAGAACAATAGATGAAGGGTTTATGCTAATAAGTCATGTTGTGACTAGGCACAGAAAACTAGTCAAGATAACCGTGGACCCATCTGTATCTCCGATAAACTGCATATATATTTTATAGATGCTCAATTAGCTTAGTGATATCATTCAGGTGCTCGAAAGGGAGGGGTATTTCTGAGCAAGAAAAAAAAGGGCAATTGGTTTCCCCCAGCACCCTGAATGATAACCGTAACCAGATATAAATCCCACATAATAATAGAATTCAGAGATCTTCGTTACACATATTTGCGCAAATGTGTGGTTAAGCCCCAAAGCCGCATCAAGGCGTCTCTGTATATTTGGGGTCCCTATCGCTATATCTAGGTGCAGGTTGTGGCACCCCAAAACACCAGCATAAGCCAGAAAGCCCAGCGTAGCATACCAGTGAAAAAACTAGAGTGTTAATAAATTAGTATTTAGGAAGACGAAGCTATAGAGAGGGTGATACAAAAATGAAATGCAATTAAAATAGAGAAATAGTGTTAGAAAATTAATGAGTGAAAAGTGTTAATAGAATGTAAAGGTATGCCACACTAAAGCCATCCAGCTCAGCCAGTCCAGAGGCATCACACCTCACACCTCCATTACCCCAATCAGGGTCTAATATTAACCAGCAAGGAGCCACATGATAATGGCTCCTTACTACAATATGTCTAAGCTAAGAGCTACCTACCTTGGAGCAACCCCATAATGCTCCATGTGGCATGTCGGGGCCAGCACCTCCTCCTAATGCAGGAACCTCTCTGCCTCTCACAACACACATATATATTGGTAGATGCTCAATTAGCTTAGTGATATCATTCAGGTGCTCGAAAGGGAGGGGTATTTCTGAGCAAGAAAAAAGAAGGCAATTGGTTTCCCCCAGCACCCTGAATGATAACCGTAACAAGATATAAATTCCACATGATAACAGAATTCAGAGATCTTCGTTACACATATTTGCGCAAATGTGTGGTTAAGCCCCAAAGCCGCATCAAGGCGTCTCTGTATATTTGGGGTCCCTAGCGCTATATCTAGGTGCAGGGTGTGGCACCCCAAAACACCAGATGCGGCTTTGGGGCTTAACCACACATTTGCGCAAATATGTGTAACGAAGATCTCTGAATTCTATTATTATGTGGGATTTATATCTGGTTACAGTTATCATTCAGGGTGCTGGGGGAAACCAATTGCCTTCTTTTTTCTTTCTCCGATAAACTGGCATGAGCTGCGATTTCTCAGGGATTTTGTTTAATCTGCTTCGGGCAGGTGAAACAAATTCCCAGAAACCAAATTCCCAGAAACAGACCCATTTTCACCCGACAGGTGATATCGCCAGCAAGGACCCTCGTTTGTGATGTTGTCCTAGTGTATACATAGCTTTAGTGTATTCTGTTATTGTTCCAAATCTCCTGCATACTCCCAGTGGGTTTCCTGTTTTCCATTCAAGGAGTATTTGCCTATTTGTTCATGTGGAATTTGTTATGTTAACTCCAGCCTACAAGGGCTCTGTGTTCACATTGGATTCACATGTGCTGTGTATAATAAACCTTTGGTCACATTCATATGTTTCTGGAGTTGTACTTGAGTTTGCACATGCTGAATAAAGTAAATCTGATACCCAATAACTCTGAGACTGTGGTGCAAAAGTAATAAGGTCCAAGATTGCCAGAGGTGTGGGTTGCCGGCTGATCTATGAGGGTTTTTTTAAAGCGGCATTCATTTACAACCAAAACCATGCCTTGTAAATGTTTGTCACTTTAAAAAAAACATCCAAGATCATCCAGCATCCAGCACCTCCATCACACTCAGACCCTATTACATATGGCCCTGTATGAGAGTCATTTTGGCAGCCAAGTCAGACCAGATCCTGGGAAGTACAATGATCAATTCAAACAATTTTCTTAGTTTTTTCTTATTTTCATTTGTTTTTGATGAGCAAGGCCTACACCATCTCCACAGGGGTGGCCAACCAGTCAGTGACAAAGAGCCAAAAAACCTTGTTAGGTACGTCAAAGAGCCGACATCGAGCCGATGACGCACATGCAAAAATGGAATGTGGCCTTGTGCCTGCTAGACCACACCCCTGGCATAAAATACATTGAAAAAGCCAGAACGACATAAAATAAAAATTTTTAAGCCAGATCCATTGAAAAAGCCACTTTCACATAAAATAATTGAAAAAGCAAGATTCACATAATAAACTTCAGCTCCCCCATGTGTCACTCCAGTCAACACCCTCCTGTCACTCCAGCTAGCTGTCCCATGTGTCACTCCTGCTAGCACCCTCCTATGTCACTCCAGCTAGCTCCCCCGTGTCACTACTGCCAGCTCTCCCATGTGTCACTACTGCCAAGACCCTGCTGTGTCACTCCAGCCAGGTCCTCCCATGTGTCACTCCAGCCAGGTCTCCCATGTGTCACTCCAGCCAGCTCTCCCATGTGTCACTACTGCCAAGACTCTGCTGTGTGACTCCAGCCAGGTCCTCCCATGTGTCACTCCTGCCAGGTCTCCCATGTGTCACTCCAGCCAGCTCTCCCATGTGTCACTCCTGCCAAGACTCTGCTGTGTGACTCCAGCCAGGTCTCCCATGTGTCACTACTGCCTAGACTCTGCTGTGTCACTACTGCCAAGTCTCTGCTGTGTGACTCCAGCCAGGTCTCCCATGTGTCACTACTGCCTAGACTCTGCTGTGTCACTACTGCCAAGTCTCTGCTGTGTGACTCCAGCCAGGTCTCCCATGTGTCACTACTGCCTAGACTCTGCTGTGTCACTCCAGCCAGGTCCCATGTGTCACTACAGCCAGCTCTCCCATGTGTCACTACTTCCAGCTCCCCCATGTGTCACTACTGCTACCACCCTCCTATATCACTCCAGCCAGCTCTTCAATGTGTCACTACTTCCAGCACACTCCTGCGTCACTCCTGCCAGGACCCTTCTGTATCTCTCCAGCCAGCTCTCCCATGTGTCACTACTGCCAAGACCCTGCTGTGTCACTCCAGCCAGGTCTCCCATGTGTCACTACAGCCAGCTCTCCCATGTGTCACTACTTCCAGCTCCCCCATGTGTCACTACTGCTACCACCCTCCTATATCACTCCAGCCAGCTCTTCAATGTGTCACTACTTCCAGCACACTCCTGCGTCACTCCTGCCAGGACCCTTCTGTATCTCTCCAGCCAGCTCTCCCATGTGTCACTACTGCCAAGACCCTGCTGTGTCACTCCAGCCAGGTCTCCCATGTGTCACTCCAGCCAGCTCCCCCATGTGTCACTACTGCTACCACCCTCCTATATTACTCCAGCCAGCTGTTCCATGTGTCACTACTTCCAGCACACTCCTGCGTCACTCCTGCCAGGACCCTCCTGTATCTCTCCAGCCAGGTCTCCCATGTGTCACTACTGCCAAGACCCTGCTGTGTCACTCCAGCCAGCTCTCCCATGTGTCACTCCAGCCAGGTCTCCCATGTGTCACTCCAGCTAGCTCTCCCATGTGTCACTACTTCCAGCTCCCCCATGTGTCACTACTGCTACCACCCTCCTATATCACTCCAGCCAGCTCTCCCATGTGTCACTACTTCCAGCTCCCCCATGTGTCACTACTGCTACCACCCTCCTATATCACTCCAGCCAGCTCTCCCATGTGTCACTACTTCCAGCTCCCCCATGTGTCACTACTGCTACCACCCTCCTATATCACTCCAGCCAGCTCTCCCATGTGTCACTACTTCCAGCTCCCCCATGTGTCACTACTGCTACCACCCTCCTATATCACTCCAGCCAGCTCTCCCATGTGTCACTACTTCCAGCACACTCCTGCGTCACTCCTGCCAGGACCCTCCTGTATCTCTCCAGCCAGCTCTCCCATGTGTCACTACTGCCAAGACCCTGCTGTGTCACTCCAGCCAGGTCTCCCATGTGTCACTCCAGCCAGCTCCCCCATGTGTCACTACTTCCAGCTCTACCATGTGTCACTACTGCTACCACCATCCTATATCCCTCCAGCCAGCTCTCCCATGTGTCACTACTTCCAGCTCCCCCATGTGTCACTCCTGCCAGGACCCTCCTGTATCTCTCCAGCCAGCTCTCCCATGTGTCACTACTGCCAAGACCCTGCTGTGTCACTCCAGCCAGCTCCCCCATGTGTCACTACTGCTACCACCCTCCTATAACACTCCAGCCAGCTGTTCCATGTGTCACTTCTTCCAGCACACTCCTGCGTCACTCCTGCCAGGACCCTCCTGTGTCTCTCCAGCCAGGTCTCCCATGTGTCACTACTGCCAAGACCCTGCTGTGTCACTCCAGCCAGGTCTCCCATGTGTCACTCCAGCTAGCTCTCCCATGTGTCACTACTTCCAGCTCTACCATGTGTCACTACTGCTACCACCCTCCTATATCACTCCAGCCAGCTCTCCCATGTGTCACTACTTCCAGCTCCCCCATGTGTCACTACTGCTACCACCCTCCTATATCACTCCAGCCAGCTCTCCCATGTGTCACTACTTCCAGCTCCCCCATGTGTCACTACTGCTACCACCCTCCTATATCACTCCAGCCAGCTCTCCCATGTGTCACTACTTCCAGCTCCCCCATGTGTCACTACTGCTACCACCCTCCTATATTACTCCAGCCAGCTCTCCCATGTGTCACTACTTCCAGCACACTCCTGCGTCACTCCTGCCAGGACCCTCCTGTATCTCTCCAGCCAGCTCTCCCATGTGTCACTACTGCCAAGACCCTGCTGTGTCACTCCAGCCAGGTCTCCCATGTGTCACTCCAGCCAGCTCCCCCATGTGTCACTACTGCTACCACCCTCCTATAACACTCCAGCCAGCTGTTCCATGTGTCACTTCTTCCAGCACACTCCTGCGTCACTCCTGCCAGGACCCTCCTGTGTCTCTCCAGCCAGGTCTCCCATGTGTCACTACTGCCAAGACCCTGCTGTGTCACTCCAGCCAGGTCTCCCATGTGTAACTCTAGTACACCCTCATGTATCACTACAGCCCCCCCCCCCATCAACTCATGCCTTTGCAGCAGTCCATAATGTGTCCCCTGTTTGTTTGTAGGTGTCTCACTTCTAGTATCCGATTCTTTCATTTTTCAGTCCCTGTAGTGCTGCTGCGTATCTGGCTGGAGTGCAGCGGTTTCTGTATCTGTTGTGGTCACATGATTTAGAGTGTTGGGAGCCACATTTGAATAAAGAAAGAGCTCAAGAGCCACAGGTTGGCCACCGCTGATCTAGGACATCCTCACAAACACCAGTAAATCTTTTGTTCCACTCAAACACACGTGCTCATAACATACTGTACAATCTGCTGGGTAAGCCTCGGTTAGCATACGGAAAGATTCGGTGGCCGTTTTGGTCATTTCTACTTTGAACTAAGCCATTTTACGATGCATGGGAAAAACAACTTTTGGCATCCAAGTCCCAAGTAGCATAATTACCTTTTAGGGAATGGCGACAGTTATAGGTAAATATATGGGTTCTGGTTCTAAGGTCTTATGATAGGTATATGGTATTTGTCACTTTACCTGTTGACTCTCAGATCAGAGACTTTACTGGACACATGAGAAAAATTAACAGCTGCTGGATGGTTCTTCATCCATTTCTCCATTGCTTCGAGTTCGGACTTGCTGTTCTTTAGGACTGTGATATCTTTAAAGAGATCCGAAATTGCTAATAGATGGGAAATGTTTGGACCGAGGCTGACGTCAATCAAGGAGTTTCCTCTGATTATATCTGCATAAGAATATAGAGAATTATAACTACAGTAGCAGCTTGTTACAACATAAACTGATCTCATCTCACAGAGAGCAAAGAGCAAAACTGATTCCAACCCATGGGGAATAGATGTGAAACATGGCCCACAAGTAATCATAGTAACATGTTCTGTAGACTTTTACATTGTGACACACAGCTGGACTTTAAGTTATTTATATTTGTTCCCATAATGTTTTACGTTATAATCTCCCTTTTCCTCACCCTATTCCTCCTCACCCTTTTCTTTATTTAATTTCCTTTCTCTTCATACCTCTCTCATCTTGTCTCACCATCTTTTCCTTCTCCCTTTGTCTCCCCATCTGCTCTGCTCCCCATGTTGCACTTACAACTGCTAATGCCTGACTTTGCTTACTGTCTTAATACTTGGTAACGGCCCCTGTGCTCAGGCCACTCTATTTGGTGCTCTCCCTTTACTTCCACACCTCATGAGGAGCCTTTCTTCTTCTTCTTCCAACTGACCCCTTCTACTCCCTGCCCTTTTCTTTCCTCTGCAAATGCCAGATGGACTGACCTCTGCTTTTTCAGCCATCAGTAATCTTTTATGCCAACTTTACTTCCCTTTGAGGTTTCCACGGGACTGAAACTTCTTTACATTTATGTAAAACCTGAGCTCAACCAAGCACTGCTCTGTGGTCATGGGGACATGTAGGAGAGAGAGCTGACACTGTATTCTCATAGGATCCCCACTGCACTGATTCCCACTCATGGCTCCACATTACGCAATTTACACAAATGTTCTTTGCCTCCGCTGTCTGTATCATAATTCCCAATCTGTTCCCTTTTGTAGTATCTATGTCTTATGGTGATCCAGATTGTTATGGATACCAGAGCCGTAACTAGGTGTGTGCAAGTGGTGCCATCATATAGGGACCCTAGGGGTAGCATCGGTACTGCCCATTGCCCCTGCATCTGGCTAGCAGGGTGCCCTCAGGACACACCTAACAGTGCCATAATTCGCGCTGCTGGGGGCCTCACCACCTGGGTGCGTCATGACGACGTCATGTGCTCATGAGGCAGAGCCTGCAATGGGTGCACTACCATTTTGTTACAGTGCTGATCAGCAGCAGCTGTTGCGCCTTCCACAGTTTGCAGAGGGGAGCTGACCAGGACATATGAACATACATGTGAAGATGTATGTAACATATGTCCTGGGTTCCTTCCCCTGGCTGCCATCCCATGACTGAACTCACTGCTCAGCATGTCAAACGTCCTTTAGCCCGCTCCAGCACTCTCATTGGCAGGCTTCACAGCAGTCCGGGGGTGGGCAGCAGCCACTGTTGGTGCTGATAGATACCAGCCAAGCAGAAAAAATGACACAGTCTTCTTCTATTCCCCTAAGCAGGGTCAGAGCCTTTACTTTGCAGAGGACTTTAAATGCATTGAGTGAGCTGTTCAGTGTAACCACTGTGGGCGCTAAACCCATTACTAGACAAAAGTCCTCCTAATTGTTGTATCTGTAGTGGGTGCAGGGTGTGACCCACAGCACACACCGAGCACCCACTGACTATACTAACCTTACAGCTGCCAATGAAGAAAGTTCTGATAAAATTACGCCAACACCATTCTCCAAGAGATGTGCACATTGCGGATATCACTGGGTAAATGACAGTGGTGCAAGTAGAAAAAATGTCTCATAGATAGTGTGTGCGCGCGTGCCAAAAATGGGTGTGGCCAAATGCAGCATGGGGCGTGGCCAAAGAAAATGGGGTGTGGCCAATGAAAGTGGGAGCATGATACACATATGGCGGGAGGGGCAGATACACAAATGACCCCAATAGTGCCAGATACACGTTGCCGCACAGTGCCAGATATACATTATCCCACAGTGCCAGATATACTTTGCCCCACAGTGCCAGATACACATTGCCCCACTGTGCCAGATACACAAATGCCCCCAGAGTGCCAGATACACATTGCCTCACAGTGCCAGATACACATTGCCCCACAGTGCCAGATACACAAATGCCCCCAGAGTGCCAGATATACATTGCCTCACAGTGCCAGATATGTCCTCAGTGTCAGATATGCCCCCAGTACCAGATACACATGTCCCCGCTGTGCCAGATATGCCCCCAGTGCCAGATACACATGTCCCCCCAGTGCCAGATATGCCCCCAGTGCCAGATACACATGTCCCCCCAGTGCAAGATACACATGTCGCCCCAGTGCCAGATATGCCCTCGGTGCCAGATACACATGTCTTCCCAGTGCCAGATACATATGCCCCCCAGTGCCAGATATGCCCCCAGTGCCAGATACATATGCCCCCCAGTGCCAGATATGCCCCCAGTGCCAGATACGCCCCCAGTGCCAGGTACACATGTCCCCCCCAGTGCCAGATATGGCCCCAGTGCCAGGTATATACATGCCCCCCTTCCCCTGCTGCTCACCGCTGCTGCTGCTGCTGGTGGTGGTGTTTTGATCCTGTGTGTGTGTGTGTGAGGGGATGAGAGCGCAGCCTGCGCCTCTCCTGCCCCTCAGTCGGTGCCGGTATCAGTGTCTTCCTTCAATTCAGCGCCATCCGTGAGCCATTCAAAGCTTGCGGTCCGGCAGCCTTGGCTGCCGGTCCACGAGCTCTGATTGGCTCATGGGCCAGCACTGAATTGAAGGAAGACACTGAGGGGCAGGAGTGCTTTCCTCCTTTCAAGCAGCGGCGCCGGTGAGCAGCGGAGGGAGGGAGGGGAGCAGATGCGAGTAGAGGCGGCCCGTCGGCGTGGGTATGGCGTACCCATGGCTAAATTCTTAAGGGTACGACGTACCCACCTGTACCCACCCACTTGCACCGCTGGTAAATGGTGCTTCTAAACAAACAGGTCTAATTTCCCTACAATCCAAGATTCTCCAGGGATGTCTTAAACATTTATCTCTTTGTGATACTTGGCATCTAAAACATCCGACCTGTCAGATCAATGCCTTTGAAGGCCAATTGCATACACTCATTTCTTATAAATTCACCAATATGTTCAAGAATCTTCTTCAACAATTTTAAGAAAAAGCAGACAAGGCAGATTCAGTGTTAGTAAATATGAGATCTTGGTCTGATCAGCAAAACTAAGAAACTCAGGGGGTAATACAGACCTCATCATCACTGCAAATTTGTTAGCAGTTGGGCAAAACCATGGGGGTCATTACGAGTTGTTCACTCGTTATTTTTTTCCGCTACGGAGCAATTAGTCGCAAACTGCGCATGCGCAATGCACGCAGCGCGCCTGCGCCAAGTAAATTAGCACAAAAGTTTGGTATTTTACTCTCGGCGTAACAAAGTTATTTATTATTTATTAGCAGTTTCTTATATAGCGCAGCATATTCCGTTGCGCTTTACAATTAGAACAACAATTATAGAACAAAACTGGGCAAAGACAGACAGACATAGAGGTAGGAAGGCCCTGCTCGCAAGCTAACAATCTATAGGGAAATAGGCATTGATATACACAAGGATAGATGCTACCTGTCACATAATGGTTCCCCAGGTTGCTAGGTTCTTAATGGGTTGTATGATATGATCACCCCGCAATGTTGGAAGACAAAATGTGAGGTTATGTGGACTGTACAGAGGGGATGTAACTTGATAGGGAAGCTGTGAAGGTTATGTGTGTGGGTCTGAAATTTGGTAGGCTTGTCTGAAGAGATGAGTTTTCAGAGAACGTTTAAAGCAGGGGTGGGGAACCTTTTTTCTACCGAGGGCCATTTGGATATTTATAAAATCCTTCGGGGGCCATACAAAAATTCTCAACGTAAAAAATTACTCTGACCCCAGTAGGTCTGCCCCTTAGAGGTACTGTGTGTGCGCGACGTAGGAGCGCGCCAAAAAAATGGATGTGGCCAGTTAAAATGGGACGTGATACACATATGCCCCCAATAGTGCAGTGCCAGATCCACAATTGCCCCCACAGTGCCAGGTATACAAATGCCCCCACAGTGCCAGGTACACAGATACCCCCACAGTGCCAGGTATACAAATGCCCCTCACAGTGCCAGGTATACAGATGTCCCCACAGTGCCAGGTATACAAATGCCCCTCACACTGCCAGGTATACAGATGTCCCCACGGTGCCAGGTATACAAATGCCCCTCACAGTGCCAGGTATACAGATGCCCCCACAGTGCCAGGTATACAGATGCCCCCACAGTGCCAGGTACACAGATGCCCCCACAGTGCCAGGTATACAAATGCACCTCACAGTGCCAGGTATACAGATGTCCCCACAGTGCCAGGTATACAAATGCCCCTCACAGTGCCAGGTATACAGATGTCCCCACAGTGCCAGGTATACAAATGCCCCTCACAGTGCCAGGTATACAGAGCCCCTACAGTGCCAGGTATACAGATGCCCCCACAGTGCCAGGTATACAGATGCCCCCACAATGCCAGGTATACAAATGCCCCCACAGTGCCAGGTATACAAATGCCCCTCACAGTGCCAGGTATACAGGTGCCCCCACAGTGCCTGGTATACAGATGCCCCCCACAGTGCCAGGTATACAGATCCCCCCCCCTCTTTCCCCCGTGCTGCTTACCGCTCCTTACGGCGGGGACACGGAGGAGAGCGCGGCTATGTTGGGCGGCGGCGTGTAGGACTTGAAATCAGCCGCCGGTTCGAGAGCCAATCCTGATTGGCTGCCGGCTCCTGATTGGCTGCCGGTCCACGAGCTCTGATTGGCTCAGGAACCGGCGGCTGGTTTCAAGTCCTACACGCCGCCGCTCCCACCCGAAAGCAGCGCTCTCCTCCCTGTTCTGACAGCTGAGTCACGCTGCCGCCGGACTGAGCGGCGGTGTGTCTCACTGAGAAGCGGGCGGGCCGGACCAAACGGCTTTGCGGGCCTTATACGGCCCGCGGGCCGGAGGTTCCCCACCCCTGGTTTAAAGGTTTGGAGACTAGAGCAGAGTCTTATTGTGCGTGGGAGTGCATTCCACAGAGTGGTGAAGCCCGGGTAAAGTCCTGTAATTTTGAGTGGGAACAGGTAATACATGTGGATGAGAGACGCAGATCTTGTGCAGAGCGGAGAGGTCTGGTAGGGAGATATTTTGAGATGAGTGAGGATATGTATGATGGTGCAGTTTGGTTAATAGCCTTGTATGTAAGTAAAAGTATTTTATATTTGACACGGTAGAATACCGGTAACCAATGGAGGGACTGACAGAGCGGATCAGCAGATAAAGAACGTCTGGCGAGGAAGATTAGCCTCGCAGCTGCATTTAAAATGGATTGAAGTGGTGATAGCCTATGTTTGGGAAGACCAGTAACAAGACTATTACAATAATCAATGCGGTGAGATGATGAGTGCATGGATTAGAGTTTTTGCAGTGTCTTGTCACTTGTGTAAGATAAGGGCGTATTTTGGATATGTTTTTAAGGTGCATGTAACATGATTTAGAGACAGATTGAATGTGTGGAACAAAGGACAGTTCAGAGTCAAGGGTGACACCTAGGCAACGAGCTTGTGTGGTGGGGTGGATAGTTGCATTGTCAACAGTTATAGAGATATCAGGTTGGTAACTACTCTTAGCTGGTGGGAAAATAATTAATTCGGTTTTGGAAATGTTGAGTTTGAGGTGGCGAGATGACATCCAAGATGAAATGGCAGACAGGCATCCAGTGACACGAGCCAATACTGGTGGTGACAAATCTGGGGAGGATAGGTAGATTTGAGTATCATCAGCATACAAATGATACTGAAATCCAAAGGAGCTGATTAGTTTACCAAGAGAGGAGGTACGTATAGATTGAGAAAAGCAGAGGACCTAAGACTGAGCCTTGCGGTACTCCAAGTGATAGAGGTAGAGAAGAGGAGGTAGAATCAGAGAAGTGAACACTGAAAGAGCGATTAGATAGGTAGGATGAGAACCAAGAAAGGGCTGTGTCCTGAAGTTTTTTCATCGTTCTGCTGATCGGAGTGTGATTGACAGGAAGTGGGTGTTTCTGGGCGGAAACTGGCCGTTTTCTGGGAGTGTGCGGAAAAACGCAGGTGTGTCAGGGAAAAACGCGGGAGTGTCTGGAGAAACGGGGGAGTGGCTGGCCGAACGCAGGTTGTGTATGTGACGTCAAACCAGGAACGAAACTGACTGAACTGATCGCAGTGTAGGAGTAGGTCTGGAGCAACTCAGAAACTGCTAAGAAATTTCTATTCGCAATTCTGCTAATCTTTCGTTCGCAATTCTGCTAAGCTAAGATACACTCCCAGAGGGCGGCGGCCTAGCGTGTGCAATGCTGCTAAAAGCAGCTAGCGAGTGAACAACTCGGAATCACCCCCCATATGTAGTGCAGGGGGGCAGATATAACGTGCAAAGAGAGTTAGATTTGAGCCAGTATTTACTAGAGATGTGCGGCGTGGCACTTTTCGCGTTTTGTGTTTTGGTTTTGGTTCTAATTCCACTTTCGTGTGTGGTTTTGGCTTGGTTTTGCCAAAACCACCCTTTCCTGTTTTGGTTTTGGATCTGGATGATTTAAAAAAAAACCATAAAAACAGCTAAAATCACAGAATTTGGGGGTAATTTTGCTCCTATGGAATTGTTAACCTCAATAACAATCATTTCCACTCATTTACTGTCTATTCTGATCACCTCACACCTCATTATATTGTTTTTAGGCCAAAAGGTTGCACCGAGGTTGCTGGATGACTAAGCTAAGCGACACAAGTGGACAACACAAACACCTGGCACATCTAGGAGTGGCACTGCAGTGTCAGACAGGAAGCAGATATTTAAAAAAAAAGGCCCTAAACAGCACATCATGTAAAGAAGAAAAAGAATTGCAATGAGGTAGTTGTATGACTAAGCCAAGCGACACAAACAATTGGCCCATCTAGGCGTGGCACTGCAGTGGCGGACAGGAGGGCAGATATAAAAAAAATGCCCCTAACAGCACATGATGCAAAGAAGAAAAAAAGGTGCACCGAGGTTGCTGTATGACTAAGCTAAGCGACACAACCACCTGGCCCATCTAGTAGTGTCACGCAGTGGCTGAATGTCGAGAGTGGGCCGCAATTGTTCGGTCCACTGACAGCATCTCCAGCACGCTCAAGTCACTTTTTAAAAAATTCTGCAATTGGTGTACTTATACGGCATTACCCCAGGATTAATACAGCAGTACCCCTGGACTCACACGGCAGTGTCACACAGGATGGCACTTTTCAAAAACTAGACCCCAAACAGAACCTCATGCAAAGATGTCGAAAAAGTGCAATGAGGTAGCTGTATGACTAAGCCAAGCGACACAAACAATTCCAACTGGAATTATACGTCCAAATCACTGGAATTAAATGGCAAGATCACTGTAATTAACAAGTATAAATCACTGAAATTAATTGGCAAAATCACTGTAATTATACCTCCAAATCACTGGAATTAAATGGCAAAATCTCGCTATTGCCTGCCTAGTGAAGTGGATTCTAGATGGGATTTGGTACCGGGGACACAATACCTCCATCAATTGTCTAAATCACACTGCACTAATGGTGGATACCGGGCGTACGTCTAACAACAACATAAGTGTCAAGGCCTCAGTTATGAGGGCTTCCATCATCATGTGAAGCTGAACCACTAGTCATGAACATAGGCCAGGGTCTCAGCGGTTCCTTGCCACTCCGTGTCGTAAATGGCATATTGGCAAGTTTACGTTTCTCCCCAGACCATTTAAATTTCTTTTTTTGGGTCTTTTTACTGAACTTTGGCTTTTTGGAGTTTACATGCCCTCTACTATCACATTGGGCATCGGCCTTGGCAGACGACGTTGATGGCATTTCATCATCTATGTCATGGCTAGTGGCAGCAGCTTCAGCACTAGGAGGAAGTGGTTCTTGATCTTTCCCTATTTTATCCTCCACATTTTTGTTCTCTATTATTTTTTTGGAGTTATACAACACAATATGCGGCAAAGGAATGACTGATGGCTGATGGCCAAGACACTACCACTGGTCTGATGCAGCACAACACAACAACACTGTAAGAGACTTGTGGTTGTTGTTATAATTATTATACGGCAGCAGTGGACATATAGCAGCAGCGTATATCATCACTGGAATGACTGATGGACAGGACACTACCACTGGTCTGATGCAGCACAACACAGCAACACTGTAAGGGACTTGTGGTTGTTATAATTATTATGCAGTGGACATATAGCAGCAGCGTATATCATCACTGGAATGACTGATGAGACAGGACACTACCACTGGTCTGATGCAGCACAACACAACAACACTGTAAGGGACTTGTGGTTGTTATAATTATTATGCAGTGGACATATAGCAGCAGCGTATATCATCACTGGAATGACTGATGAGACAGGACACTACCACTGGTCTGACGCAGCACAACACAACAACAGCTACACTGGATATATGGCAACAGAGAACACCAACACTAACTGGCTGGACTGATGCAGCACAATACACTGACTACACTGGACTGAACAGCACAACACAACAACACTTTCTACAGCTACACTGGCAGGAGAGAACACCAACACTGTGACTGGCTGGACTGAAGCAGCACAATACACTGACTATGCTGGACTGGACTGAGCAGCACAACACAGCACAAGGCTCACCACCCCACTTTCCCGCCCCTACACAGACACTGAGGACGGAGACACGTCCTCTCACTACACTCTCCGAGACTGGAGTGAAAATGGTCGCGACGCGCGGCTCCTTATATGGAATCCAAATCCCGCGAGAATCCGACAGCGGGATGAAGATGTTTTGACGCGTTTGGGTTTCCCAGTCAGGCGAAAAACCCGAGCCTGGCTCAGAACCGAACTCGGAAGGCAAAGTCCGGTAGGGTTCGGTTCTCTGAGAACTGAACCCGCTCATCTCTAGTATTTACCATGCACAGACAGAAACATAATAATCCACCCAAATCTAACTCTCTCTGCAACTGTTATATCTGTCACACCTGCAGTGCACTTGGGGGGTCATTCAGACCTGATCGCTGCTGTGCATTTTCGCACAGCAACGATTAGGTTTGAATTGTGCATGCACTAGTGCTGCAGTGCAATGGCGCATGCCAGACAGCCGACTGCGGTCTCAGACCTGCGATCGCCTCTGCCTGATTGACAGGGCGGGAGGGAGTAGGCCGGTAGCATTTGGCCGCCATTTAGGGGTGCAGTCCTGGCAATGCAGGCATGCCCGGACCATTGGAGGGGCAGACTGCGGCGGCTGCGTGACGTCACGTGCAGCCAATGTGACGCTCACAGCGACGAGTAGCTCCTATTATTATTCATATCTTATAAAGAGGATGCATGTGATGTACGACTGTTATTATCCATTACTAAGATCTAGCATGTTACCTACTGTAGGACTGTTATTATCCATCACTTATAAAGATCTAGCATGTGACATAGGACTGTTATTATCCATCACTTATAAAGATCTAGCATGTGACATAGGACTGTTATTATCCATCACTTATAAAGATCTAGCATGTGACATAGGACTGATATTATCCATCACTTATAAAGATCTAGCATGTGACATAGGACTGTTATTATCCATCACTTATAAAGATCTAGCATGTGACATAGGACTGTTATTATCCATCACTTATAAAGATCTAGCATGTGACGTAGGACTGTATTATCCATCACTTATAAAGATCTAGCATGTGACATAGGGCTGTTATTATCCATCACTTATAAAGATCTAGCATGTGACATAGGACTGATATTATCCATCACTTATAAAGATCTAGCATGTGACATAGGACTGTTATTATTCATCACTTATAAAGATCTAGCATGTGACATAGGACTGTTATTATCCATCACTTATAAAGATCTAGCATGTGACATAGGACTGTTATTATCCATCACTTATAAAGATCTAGCATGTGACATAGGACTGTTATTATCCATCACTTATAAAGATCTAGCATGTGACATAGGACTGTTATTATCCATCACTTATAATGATCTAGCATGTGACATAGGACTGTTATTATCCATCACTTATAAATATCTAGCATGTGACATAGGACTGTTATTATCCATCACTTATAAAGATCTAGCATGTGACATAGGACTGTTAATATCCATCACTTATAAAGATCTAGCATGTGACATAGGACTGTTATTATCCATCACTTATAAAGATCTAGCATGTGACATAGGACTGTTATTATCCATCACTTATAAATATCTATCATGTGACGTAGGACTGTTATTATCCATCACTTATAAAGATCTAGCATGTGACATAGGACTGTTATTATCCATCACTTATAAAGATCTAGCATGTGACATAGGACTGTTATTATCCATCACTTATAAAGATCTAGCATGTGACATAGGACTGGTATTACCCATCACTTATAAAGATCTAGCATGTGACATAGGACTGTTAATATCCATCACTTATAAAGATCTAGCATGTGACATAGGACTGTTATTATCCATCACTTATAAAGATCTAGCATGTGACATAGGACTGTTATTATCCATCACTTATAAAGATCTAGCATGTGACATAGGACTGTTATTATCCATCACTTATAAAGATCTAGCATGTGACATAGGACTGTTATTATCCATCACTTATAAAGATTTAGCATGTGACATAGGACTGATATTATCCATCACTTATAAAGATTTAGCATGTGACATAGGACTGATATTATCCATCACTTATAAAGATCTAGCATGTGACATAAGACTGTTATTATCCATCACTTATAAAGATCTAGCATGTGACATAGGACTGTTATTATCCATCACTTATAAAGATCTAGCATGTGACATAGGACTGTTATTATTCATCACTTATAAAGATCTAGCATGTGACATAGGACTGTTATTATCCATCACTTATAAAGATCTAGCATGTGACATAGGACTGTTATTATCCATCACTTATAAAGATCTAGCATGTGACATAGGACTGTTATTATCCATCACTTATAAAGATCTAGCATGTGACATAGGACTGTTATTATCCATCACTTATAAAGATCTAGCATGTGACGTAGGACTGTTATTATCCATCACTTATAAAGATTTAGCATGTGACATAGGACTGATATTATCCATCACTTATAAAGATCTAGCATGTGACATAAGACTGTTATTATCCATCACTTATAAAGATCTAGCATGTGACATAGGACTGTTATTATCCATCACTTATAAAGATCTAGCATGTGACATAGGACTGTTATTATTCATCACTTATAAAGATCTAGCATGTGACATAGGACTGTTATTATCCATCACTTATATAGATCTAGCATGTGACATAGGACTGTTATTATCCATCACTTATAAAGATCTAGCATGTGACATAGGACTGTTATTATCCATCACTTATAAAGATCTAGCATGTGACATAGGACTGTTATTATCCATCACTTATAAAGATCTAGCATGTGACGTAGGACTGTTATTATCCATCACTTATAAAGATCTAGCATGTGACGTAGGACTGTTATTATCCATCACTTATAAAGATTTAGCATGTGACATAGGACTGTTATTATCCATCACTTATAAAGATCTATCATGTGACATAGGACTGTTATTATCCATCACTGATAAAGATCTAGCATGTGACATAGGACTGTTATTATCCATCACTTATAAAGATCTATCATGTGACATAGGACTGTTATTATCCATCACTTATAAAGATCTAGCATGTGACATAGGACTGTTATTATCCATCACTTATAAATATCTAGCATGTGACATAGGACTGTTATTATCCATCACTTATAAAGATCTAGCATGTGACGTAGGACTGTTATTATCCATCTGTATAAAGATCTAGCATGTGACATAGGACTGTTATTATCCATCACTTATAAAGATCTAGCATGTGACATAGGACTGTTATTATCCATCACTTATAAATATCTAGCATGTGACATAGGACTGTTATTATCCATCACTTATAAAGATCTAGCATGTGACGTAGGAGTATTATTATCCATCTGTATAAAGATCTAGCATGTGTCAGAGGACTCTTATTATCCATCACTGATAAAGACATAGAGCTAGATGTAATAGGGTGCAATTTTTTTAGGTGTCTAAAATGGACTTCGCATGCATTTTTTGTGATCTTTAATAATCCTGGTTGCAAAAATACAGGGAAAAAATTGCCTGGGGTTCCCCATATTTAAACAACCAGCACCGGACTCTTGGACCGGTCCTGATTCCAAAAATAAGGGAGACAAAAGAAGTAGGGGTCCCCCATATTTTTTAAACCAGCGCCACGCTCACTAGCAAGGGAGGTGATGCTGCAGCTGGGGGACACTTCTATATAGATCAATGCGGCCACAGCATCACCCGCCCTCCCAACTAGTCACCACTGGTCGAGGTTCCCTGTGGAAGTGGGGACTTCTAAAATAAAGGGGTCCCCCCCTCCAGGCACCCAAGTGCCAGAAATGTAGCCCAGGGCTGTCCCATCCATCCGTGGGCTGTGGATGGACGGCTGATAGCCGTAAAAGTGTTAAAATGAACATTGTCTTTTGCTGTGGAAATGTTTTGGAACTGGTTTCAAAAATACGGGGGACCCATACTTCTTTATTTCCCCGTATTTTTGGAATAAGGACCAGTCCAAGAGTCCGCTGCTGGTTATGCTTTTGGTGGGGACCTGCATTTCGTTTTTGTTTTAATTTTTAACACTTTCTTTACTTTCGCAGACAGAAGCATGCACGGATCTTACTGTCCTGTGCACACTTCTCCAAAATCGCCAGTCTAAACCTGGTCTATTATTATGGTGATTTTTTGAAAGGTTTTGTATGCAAGTGAAAAATTTGCATCCTATAAAATTTGCGATTTTCATTGTTTTCAATGTGAAAACATCCGGATGTGATTTTTCACTTGCGATTTTTGGTATATGTTTGAAATTTGTGATTTTTAACAAAATCTCAAGCTACAGTATTGCATTTGCGATTTTCAGAAAACATGCAAATTTGCGGTAAAAATTGCACATTTTTGTAAATCGCACCATATTACAGTACATTTAGCCTCTAGCATGGGATGTAGGACTGTTATTATCCATCACTTATAAAGATCTAGCATGTGACATAGGACTGTTATTATCCATCACTGATAAAGATCTAGCATGTGACATAGGACTGTTATTATCCATCACTTATAAAGTTCTATTCTAGCATGTTACATAGGATTCTATCACTTATAAAGATCTAGCATGTTACATAGGACTGTTATTATCCATCACTTATAAAGATCTAGCATGTGACATAGGACTGTTATTATCCATCACTTATAAAGATCTAGCATGTGACATAGGACTGTTATTATCCATCACTAATAAAGATCTAGCATGTGACATAGGACTGTTATTATCCATCACTTATAAAGATCTAGCATGTTACATAGGACTGTTATTATCCATCACTTATAAAGATCTAGCATGTGACATAGGACTGTTATTATCCATCACTTATATAGATCTAGCATGTGACATAGGACTATATTATCTATCACTTATAAAGATCTAGCATGTACCATAGGACTATATTATCTATCACTTATAAAGATCTAGCATGTTACATGGGACTGTTATTATCCATCACTTATAAAGTTCTATTCTAGCATGTTACATAGGACTGTTATTATCCATCACTTATAAAGATCTAGCATGTGACATAGGACTGTTATTATCCATCACTTATAAAGATCTAGCATGTAACATAGGACTGTTATTATCCATCACTTATAAAGATCTAGCATGTGACATAGGACTGTTATTATCCATCACTTATAAAGATCTAGCATGTGACATAGGACTGTTATTATCCATCACTTATAAAGATCTAGCATGTGACATAGGACTGTTATTATCCATCACTTATAAAGATCTAGCATGTGACATAGGACTGGTATTATCCATCACTTATAAAGATCTAGCATGTGACATAGGACTGTATAATGCATTTTCAATTTATCTATTTTTGTCTTGAATCTACAGTAAATCACTCGTAACAAGAAAACAGCTTACCTGATAATGAATGTAATTTTTCCACAGGGTATAAAATGGCACCTTTGGAAATTGATGGATCAGCTTCATCAGAGAAATAATTCTTATAAAGATCTTCTGCATGTGTCTCATGCTCATGATAGAGCTTGTTACCTGGGTTCTGGGCCATCCTGTGTATAATCAATATGAATGTTCTGATGTGTTATACCAAAATGTATCTTTAGCACTGAATAACCAGTAACTGTCATTAATATATAACTGTCTTCAGACATGCAAATGTGTACCACATGATGATCTGGTGTCAGTGTGAGGTGATCAGGTGATGGGCTTGTGTCAGTATGAGGTGATCAGGTGATGGGCTTGTGTCATTATGAGGCGATCAGGTGATGGGCTTGTGTCAGTATGAGGCGATCAGGTGATGGGCTTGTGTCAGTATGAGGCGATCAGGTGATGGGCTTGTGTCAGTATGAGGTGATCAGTTGATGGGCTTGTGTCAGTGGGAGGTGATCAGGTGATGGGCTTGTGTCAGCATGTGACGATCAGGTGATGGGCTTGTGTCAGTTCGAGGTGATGAGGTGATGGGCTTGTGTCAGTGCGAGGTGATGAGGTGATGGGCTTGTGTCAGTATGAGGTGATCAGGTGATGGGCTTGTGTCAGTATGAGGTGATCAGGTGATGGGCTTGTGTCAGTGTGAGGTGATCAGGTGATGGGCTTGTGTCAGCATGTGACGATCAGGTGATGGGCTTGTGTCAGTACGAGGTGATGTGGTGATGGGCTTGTGTCAGTGCGAGGTGATGAGGTGATGGGCTTGTGTCAGTATGAGGTGATCAGGTGATGGGCTTGTGTCAGTGTGAGGTGATCAGGTGATGGGCTTGTGTCAGCATGTGACGATCAGGTGATGGGCTTGTGTCAGTACGAGGTGATGTGGTGATGGGCTTGTGTCAGTGCGAGGTGATGAGGTGATGGGCTTGTGTCAGTATGAGGTGATCAGGTGATGGGCTTGTGTCAGTATGAGGGGATCAGATGATGGGCTTGTGTCAGCATGTGACGATCAGGTGATGGGCTTGTGTCAGTACGAGGTGATGAGGTGATGGGCTTGTGTCAGTGCGAGGTGATGAGGTGATGGGCTTGTGTCAGTATGAGGTGATCAGGTGATGGGCTTGTGTCAGTATGAGGTGATCAGGTGATGGGCTTGTGTCAGTGTGAGGTGATCAGGTGATGGTCTTGTGTCAGCATGTGATGATCAGGTGATGGGCTTGTGTCAGTACGAGGTGATGAGGTGATGGGCTTGTGTCAGTGCGAGGTGATGAGGTGATGGGCTTGTGTCAGTATGAGGTGATCATGTGATGAACTTGTGTCAGTATGAGGGGATCAGGTGATGGGCTTGTGTCAGTATGAGGTGATCAGGTGATGGGCTTGTGTCAGTATGAGGCGATCAGGTGATGGGCTTGTGTGAGTATGAGGTGATGAGGTGATGGGCTTGTGTCAGTATGAGGTGATCAGGTGATGGGCTTGTGTCAGTATGAGGTGATCAGGTGATGGGCTTGTGTCAGTATGAGGCGATAAGGTCATGGGCTTGTGTCATCATGCAATAAACAGGTGACAGTCTCCAAAACCCGGCCTTGTTTCTTACCTGGTCAGTCGCGGGTCAGATGCCGGTTCGCTATAACAGCCAGAAGGTGTGGGATTCATGCGGCGGTGATCACTTCTGCAGCCAAGTTCTGTGGATGCCGCACTGGGGTGCACAGAGCAGGAATCTGTACACGTGTGTGTGCAGGGGGGATTCGGTGATGTGACCAGTGGACAGGAGCCCGCCGGTCAACATGACGACCAACAGGGACTATTCCCACTCCTGGATGTCCACGTTACCCATAGAGTGGGAATAAAAAACTGTCGAGCGCACGAGACACTTTGTTGTGCTCGCCCCTCCCCCGCTGCCCATCTGACAGGTTGGGATTCCGGCACTGGTATGGTGACCAGCAGTCTCCTTACTGCCGGTCACCCTATACCTACCCTGTGCAGAGTGGGGTTCAGGGTGCGCTGCTGGTGTACCACATGGTGCAGTTCCTGCCAGAGCAGTAGCATGGATGTCGCCATCTTGTCCTGGGTCAAGTGATATGATTCTGACCTATGCTGTCCAGTCTGGAGTTCATCAGCCAATCCAGTACAACCCTTAGGAATAAAGCTTCCTGGTTTACAAGTCCAAGGTTGTCAGTGTCATAAGTCACACAGCTCTACGTTAGTGATGTGCACCGGACATTTTTCGGGTTTTGTGTTTTGGTTTTGGATTCGGTTCCGCGGCCGTGTTTTGGATTCGGACGCGTTTTGGCAAAACCTCCCTGAAAAATTTTTGTCGGATTCGGGTGTGTTTTGGATTCGGGTGTTTTTTTACAAAACCCCCTCAAAAACAGCTTAAATCATAGAATTTGGGGGTCATTTTGATCCCATAGTATTATTAACCTCAATAACCATAATTTCCACTCATTTTCAGTCTATTCTGAACACCTCACACCTCACAATATTATTTTTAGTCCTAAAATTTGCACCGAGGTCGCTGGATGACTAAGCTAAGCGACCCAAGTGGCCGACACAAACACCTTGCCCATCTAGGAGTGGCACTGCAGTGTCAGGCAGGATGGCACTTCAAAAAAATAGTCCCCAAACAGCACATGATGCAAAGAAAAATTAAAGAAAAAAGAGGTGCAAAATGGAATTGTCCTTGGGCCCTCCCACCCACCCTTATGTTGTATAAACAGGACATGCACACTTTAACAAACCCATCATTTCAGTGACAGGGTCTGCCACACAACTGTGACTGAAATGACTGGTTGGTTTGGGCCCACACCAAAAAAGAAGCAGTCAATCTCTCCTTGCACAAACTGGCTCTACAGAGGCAAGATGTCCACCTCCTCCTCATCGTCCGATTCCTCACCCCTCTCACTGTGTACATCCCCCTCCTCACAGATTATTAATTCGTCCCCACTGGAATCCACCATCTCAGGTCCCTGTGTACTTTCTGGAGGCAATTGCTGGTGAATGTCTCTACGGAGGAATTGATTATAATTCATTTTGATGAACATCATCTTCTCCACATTTTCTGGAAGTAACCTCGTACGCTGATTGCTGACAAGGTGAGCGGCTGCACTAAACACTCTTTCGGAGTACACACTGGAGGGTGGGCAACTTAGGTAAAATAAAGCCAGTTTCTGCAAGGGCCTCCAAATTGCCTCTTTTTCCTGCCAGTATACGTACGGACTGTCTGACGTGCCTACTTGGATGCGGTCACTCATATAATCCTCCACCATTCTTTCAATGGTGAGAAAATCATATGCAGTGACAGTAGACGACATGTCAGTAATCGTTGGCAGGTCCTTCAGTCCAGACCAGATGTCAGCACTCGCTCCAGACTGCCCTGCATCACCGCCAGCGGGTGGGCTTGGAATTCTTAGCCTTTTCCTCGCAGCCTCAGTTGCGGGAGAATGTGAAGGAGGAGCTGTTGACAGGTCACGTTCCGCTTGACTTGACAATTTTCTCACCAGCAGGTCTTTGAACCTCTGCAGACTTGTGTCTGCCGGAAAGAGAGATACAACGTAGGTTTTAAATCTAGGATCGAGCACGGTGGCCAAAATGTAGTGCTCTGATTTCAACAGATTGACCACCCGTAAATCCTGGTTAAGCGAATTAAGGGCTCCATCCACAAGTCCCACATGCCTAGCGGAATCGCTGTTTTAGCTCCTCCTTCAATGTCTCCAGCTTCTTCTGCAAAAGCCTGATGAGGGAAATGACCTGACTCAGGCTGGCAGTGTCTGAACTGACTTCTCGTGTGGCAAGTTCAAAGGGTTGCAGAACCTTGCACAACGTTGAAATCATTCTCCACTGCGCTTGAGTCAGGTGCATTCCCCCTCCTTTGTCTATATCGTAGGCAGATGTATAGGCTTGAATGGCCTTTTGCTGCTCCTCCATCCTCTGAAGCATATAGAGGGTTGAATTCAACCTCGTTACCACCTCTTGCTTCAGATGATGGCAGGGCAGGTTCAGGACTGTTTGCTGGTGCTCCAGTCTTCGGCACACGGTGGCTGAATGCCGAAAGTGGCCCGCAATTTTTCGGGCCACCGACAGCATCTCTTGCACGCCCCTGTCGTTTTTTAAATAATTCTGCACCACCAAATTCAATGTATGTGCAAAACATGGGACGTGCTGGAATTTGCCCAGATGTAATGCACGCACAATATTTCTGGCGTTGTCCGATGTCACAAATCCCCAGGAGAGTCCATTTGGGGTAAGCCATTCTGCGATGATGTTCCTCAGTTTCCGTAAGAGGTTGTCAGCTGTGTGCCTCTTCTGGAAAGCGGTGATACAAAGCGTAGCCTGCCTAGGAACGAGTTTGCGTTTGCGAGATGCTGCTACTGGTGCCACCGCTGCTGTTCTTGCTGCGGGAGGCAATACATCTACCCAGTGGGCTGTCACAGTCATATAGTCCTGAGTCTGCCCTGCTCCATTTGTCCACATGTCCGTGGTTAAGTGGACATTGGGTACAACTGCATTTTTTAGGACACTGGTGACTCTTTTTCTGAGGTCTGTGTACATTTTCGGTATCGCCTGCCTAGAGAAATAGAACCTAGATGGTATTTGGTACCGGGGACACAGTACCTCAATCAAGTCTGTAGTTGCCTGTGAATTAACGGTGGATAACGGAAACACATTTCTCACCGCCCAGGCTGCCAAGGCCTGAGTTATCCGCTTTGCAGCAGGATGACTGCTGTGATATTTCATCTTCCTCGCAAAGGACTGTTGGACAGTCAATTGCTTACTGGAAGTAGTACAAGTGGTCTTCCGACTTCCCCTCTAGGATGACGGTCGACTCCCAGCAGCAACAACAGCAGCGCCAGCAGCAGGAGGCGTTACACTCAAGGATGCATCGGAGGAATCCCAGGCAGGAGAGGACTCGTCAGACTTGCCAGTGACATGGCCTGCAGGACTATTGGCTTTCCTGGGTAAGGAGGAAATTGACACTGAGGGAGTTGGTGGTGTGGTTTGCGTGAGCTTGGTTACAAGAGGAAGGGATTTACTGGTCAGTGGACTGCTTCCGCTGTCACCCAAAGTTTTTGAACTTGTCACTGACTTAGGTGACGTATAAGGGAGGATGTTTTGAGGTGGTTAACGTCCTTACCCCTACTTATTACAGCTTGACAAAGGCAACACACAGCTTGACACCTGTTGTCCGCATTTGTGTTAAAATAATTCCACACCGAAGAGGTGATTTTTTTTGTAATTTGACCAGGCATGTCAATGGCCATATTCCTCCCACGGATAACAGGTGTCTCCCCGGGTGCCTGACTTAAACAAACCACCTCACAGAATCCTCCTTGTCAATTTCCTCCTCAGCGTCAGCAACACCCATATCCTCATCCTGGTGTACTTTAACAGTGACATCTTCAATTTGACTATCAGAAACTGGACTGCGGGTGCTCCTTCCAGCACTTGCAGGGGGCGTACAAATGGTGGAAGGCGCAAGCTCTTCCCGTCCAGTGTTGGGAAGGTCAGGCATCGCAACCGACACAATTGGACTCTCCTTGGGTATTTGTGATTTAGAAGAACGCACAGTTCTTTGCTGTGCTTTTGCCAGCTTATGTCTTTTCATTTTACTAGCGTGAGGATGAGTGCTTCCATCCTTATGTGAAGCTGAACCACTAGCCATGAACATAGGCCAGGGCCTCAGCCGTTCCTTGCCACTCCGTGTCGTAAATGGCATATTGGCAAGTTTACGCTTCTCCTCAGACGCTTTTAATTTTGATTTTTAGGTAATTTTACTGAACTTTTGTGTTTTGGATTTTACATGCTCTCTACTATGACATTGGGCATCGGCCTTGGCAGACGACGTTGATGGCATTTCATCATCTCGGCCATGACTAGTGTCAGCAGCTTCAGCACGAGGTGGAAGTGGATCTTGATCTTTCCCTATTTTACCTTCCACATTTTTGTTCTCCATTTTTTAATGTGTGGAATTATATGCCAGTAATATATCAATAGCAATGGCCTACTACTATATATACTGCGCACAACTGAAATGCACCACAGGTATGGATGGATAGTATACTTGACGACACAGAGGTAGGTAGAGCAGTGGCCTACTGTACCGTACTGCTATATATTATATACTGGTGGTCAGCAAACTGTGCAAAACTGAAATGCACCACAGGTATGGATGGATAGTATACTTGACGACACAGAGGTAGGTAGAGCAGTGGCCTACTGTACCGTACTGCTATATATTATATACTGGTGGTCAGCAAACTGTGCAAAACTGAAATGCACCACAGGTATGGATGGATAGTATACTTAATGACGACACAGAGGTAGGTAGAGCAGTGGCCTACTGTACCGTACTGCTATATATTATATACTGGTGGTCAGCAAACTGTGCAAAACTGAAATGCACCACAGGTATGGATGGATAGCATACTTGACGACACAGAGGTAGGTAGAGCAGTGGCCTACTGTACTGTACTGCTATATATTATATACTGGTGGTCAGCAAACTGTGCAAAACTGAAATGCACCACAGGTATGGATGGATAGTATACTTGACGACAGAGGTAGGTAGAGCAGTGGCCTACTGTACCGTACTGCTATATATTATATACTGGTGGTCAGCAAACTGTGCAAAACTGAAATGCACCACAGGTATGGATGGATAGTATACTTGACAACACAGAGGTAGGTAGAGCAGTGGCCTTCTGTACCGTACTCCTATATATTATATACTGGTGGTCAGCAAAATTATGCACTGTACTCCTACTATATACTACAATGCAGCACAGATATGGAGCGTTTTTCAGGCAGAGAACGTATAATACTGGTGGTCACTGGTCAGCAAAACTCTGCACTGTACTCCTCCTATATAATACTGCTGGTCCCCAGTCCCCACAATAAAGCAGTGTGAGCACAGATATATGCAGCACACTGAGCACAGATATGGAGCGTTTTTCAGGCAGACAACGTATAATACTGGTGGTCACTGGTCAGCAAAACTCTGCACTGTACTCCTCCTATATAATACTGCTGGTCCCCAGTCCCCACAATAAAGCAGTGTGAGCACAGATATATGCAGCACACTGAGCACAGATATGGAGCGTTTTTCAGGCAGACAACGTATACTGGTGGTCACTGGTCAGCAAAACTCCTCACTGTACTCCTCCTATATAATACTGCTGGTCCCCAGTCCCCACAATAAAGCAGTGTGAGCACAGATATATGCAGCACACTGAGCACAGATATGGAGCGTTTTTCAGGCAGAGAACGTATAATACTGGTGGTCACTGGTCAGCAAAACTCTGCACTGTACTCCTCCTATATAAATTCTGCTGGTCCCCACAATAAAGCAGTGTGAGCACAGATATGTGCAGCACACTGAGCACAGATATGGAGCGTTTTTCAGGCAGACAACGTATACTGGTGGTCACTGGTCAGCAAAACTCTGCACTGTACTCCTCCTATATAATACTGCTGCTCCCCAGTCCCCACAATAAAGCAGTGTGAGCACAGATATATGCAGCACACTGAGCACAGATATGGAGTGTTTTTCAGGCAGACAACGTATACTGGTGGTCACTGGTCAGCAAAACTCTGCACTGTAGTGTACTCCTCCTATATAATACTGCTGGTCCCCAGTCCCCACAATAAAGCAGTGTGAGCACAGATATATGCAGCACACTGAGCACAGATAAGGAGCGTTTTTCAGGCAGACAACGTATACTGGTGGTCACTGGTCAGCAAAACTCTGCACTGTACTCCTCCTATATAACACTGCTGGTCCCCAGTCCCCACAATAAAGCAGTGTGAGCACAGATATATGCAGCACACTGAGCACAGATATGGAGCGTTTTTCAGGCAGACAACGTATAATACTGGTGGTCACTGGTCAGCAAAACTCTGCACTGTACTCCTCCTATATAATACTGCTGGTCCCCAGTCCCCACAATAAAGCAGTGTGAGCACAGATATATGCAGCACACTGAGCACAGATATGGAGCGTTTTTCAGGCAGACAACGTATACTGGTGGTCACTGGTCAGCAAAACTCCTCACTGTACTCCTCCTATATAATACTGCTGGTCCCCAGTCCCCACAATAAAGCAGTGTGAGCACAGATATATGCAGCACACTGAGCACAGATATGGAGCGTTTTTCAGGCAGACAACGTATAATACTGGTGGTCACTGTCAGCAAAACTCTGCACTGTACTCCTCCTATATAACACTGCTGGTCCCCAGTCCCCACAATAAAGCAGTGTGAGCACAGATATATGCAGCACACTGAGCACAGATATGGAGCGTTTTTCAGGCAGAGAACGTATAATACTGGTGGTCACTGGTCAGCAAAACTCTGCACTGTACTCCTCCTATATAAATTCTGCTGGTCCCCAGTCCCCACAATAAAGCAGTGTGAGCACAGATATGTGCAGCACACGGAGCACAGATATGGAGCGTTTTTCAGGCAGACAACGTATACTGGTGGTCACTGGTCAGCAAAACTCTGCACTGTACTCCTCCTATATAATACTGCTGCTCCCCAGTCCCCACAATAAAGCAGTGTGAGCACAGATATATGCAGCACACTGAGCACAGATATGGAGTGTTTTTCAGGCAGATAACGTATACTGGTGGTCACTGGTCAGCAAAACTCTGCACTGTAGTGTACTCCCAGAGCCATCTTAACAGCAGTGTAGGCCCCTGGGCACAGCAATGCACTGGGGCCCCTCTACCCACCCATCAGCGGTAGGGGTGGGTGGTGCTATCAGCGGCAGCTTTGATGTTCCGCGGGGGGTAGGGGGTGTTCTATCTTCTGCTCAGCATGTAGGACCTGGAGCTGTAATTTCTGCTAATTACTCCTTTACTGCACAAAGGGGGCGGGAAGGAGAACACTAAACTGTAGAAGGGGACATTGTGCTGAATGAAGGGTCCCTGGTACATGACTTCCAGTGTGGTAGGGGGGTGTATAATACACAGGGGAGGGGTAGATAGTGGGCTTAATATTCATCATTTTCCGGGGGTTAGTGCAGCTTGCTTTACTGCAGATATCTCCAATTCCTAGAAATAGAATTCTTAGCTTTAATGGGATAAAAAAAACTAGAGAGTCCCACCTTTCAGGAGGTACTGGGGACTTGGGAATCAGACTTCAGGAGCCAGAGCAATCCACCAACAAAAATATAAAACTGCATATTAGGTGTGTGGAGCTGGAGCTGGGACCAGCTGCTTGAAGGCTGATATCTCTGGTTTTGGGCATAGTAGAGACAAGCTGCCAGTATCCACTGAAAGGGGAGAGTCACAGCTTTCGTAGTCTTCCCTCAGAAAAACTCTAAGTCAGACAGAACCCGAGATATCTGGCTGGGAAGAACAATTAACAGGCTTGGATGGGGACCACTGCTTTGAAGTCGGATATCTCCGGTTCCCCAGGGCCGATTTTCAAAAATCTGGTACCCCTGGAAAGAGGGGACCCTCAGCTATCAGCTTAGGGCCCTTTTACTCCTGGGGCCCTTGGGCAAGAGCCCATTGAGCCCATACGAAAAGACGGCCCTGTGTACTCCTCCTATATAATACTGCTGGTCCCCAGTCCCCACAATAAAGCAGTGTGAGCACAGATATATGCAGCACACTGAGCACAGATATGGAGCGTTTTTCAGGCAGACAACGTATAATACTGGTGGTCACTGGTCAGCAAAACTCTGCACTGTACTCCTCCTATATAATATACTGGTGGTCCCCAGTACCCACAATAAAGCAGTGTGAGCACAGATATATGCAGCACACTGAGCACAGATAAGGAGCGTTTTTCAGGCAGACAACGTATACTGGTGGTCACTGGTCAGCAAAACTCTGCACTGTACTCCTCCTATATAATACTGCTGGTCCCCAGTCCCCACAATAAAGCAGTGTGAGCACAGATATATGCAGCACACTGAGCACAGATATGGAGCATTTTTCAGGCAGAGAACGTATAATACTGGTAGTCACTGGTCAGCAAAACTCTTCACTGTACTCCTCCTATATAATACTGCTGGTCCCCAGTCCCCACAATAAAGCAGTGTGAGCACAGATATATGCAGCACACTGAGCACAGATATGGAGCGTTTTTCAGGCAGAGAACGTATAATACTGGTGGTCACTGGTCAGCAAAACTCTGCACTGTGCTCCTCCTATATAATACTGCTGGTCCCCAGTCCCCACAATAAAGCAGTGTGAGCACAGATATATGCAGCACACTGAGCACAGATAAGGAGCGTTTTTCAGGCAGACAACGTATACTGGTGGTCACTGGTCAGCAAAACTCTGCACTGTACTCCTCCTATATAACACTGCTGGTTCCCAGTCCCCACAATAAAGCAGTGTGAGCACAGATATATGCAGCACACTGAGCACAGATATGGAGCGTTTTTCAGGCAGACAACGTATAATACTGGTGGTCACTGGTCAGCAAAACTCTGCACTGTACTCCTCCTATATAACACTGCTGCTCCCCAGAATAAAGATATTTGCAGCCCCCTGAAACAAAGTGAGAGGACGCCAGCCACGTCCTCTCACTATCATTTCCAATGCACGAGTGAAAAATGGCGGCGACGCGCGGCTCCTTATATAGAATCAGAATCTCGCGAGAATCCGACAGCGGGATGATGACGTTCGGGAGCGCTCGGGTTAACCGAGCAAGGCGGGAGGATCCGAATCTGCCTCGGACCCGTGAAAAAAGGGTGAAGTTCGGGGGGGTTCGGATTCCGAGGAACCAAACCCGCTCATCACTACTCTACGTATGAGCATTGTCTCTGTGCTCTTCAGCAATCCTATCCAGTTCCTGGGGATTCTAATCCCAGTATAGTCTCTCTCTAAGTATCTTCCAGTGTTCTCAGGGCTTAATTCAGGCCTGCAGGTGGGGCAGATGTAACATGTGCAGAGAGAGTTAGATTTGGGTGGGTAACATTGCTTCTGTGCAGGGTAAATACTGGATGCTTTATTTTTACACTGCAATTTAGATTTCAGTTTGAACGCATCTCACCCAAGTCTATTTCTCTCTGCACATGTTACATTTGCCCCCTCTGCAGTGCACACGGTTTTGCCCATTAGCTAACAAATTTGCTGCTGCAATCAGGTCTGAATTAGGCCCTTAGTACCATCAGTGCAAGTCTGATATTTTCTACCATTGGTGCAAGTCCGATATTCGCTACCATCGGTGCACATCCAATATTCACTACCATCGGTGATTCCTAAATCATTCCTTTCTAGTGCTAACCCAAGAGACCTAGACAGAGGGTAGCGACTGGCCTATCAAGCACAGCTAAGCCCAAATCTCCTTGTAGGGCTCCCTGGTGAATACAACCGATGGGGTAAGACTCTGCGCCCCTGTCTTGGGTCTTAGAGGGAAATTTACTAAGCAGTGAAAAGAATGGAGAAGTGAGCCAATGGAGAAGTGGCCCCATCAACCAATCAGCAGCTCTGTATCTTTTTATAATATGCAAATGATAGATGTTACTTCAGTGCTGATTGGTTGCCATGGGCAACTTCTCCACTGGCTCACTTCTCTGCTCTTATCACTGCTTAGTAAATGTCCCCTTAGTCAATTACTGTACCTGGTGTTAGTTTATGTTTTCCGTCTACTACTTCTCCATAGTAGCTACAGTAACACTTCAGTCTCTGATGCGAAGGAACTACTGTACATAAACTAGAGATGTGCACCGGATACTTTTCGGGTTTTGTGTTTTGGTTTTGGATCTGGATTTTTATTTTTTAAACATAAAAACAGCTAAAATCACAGATTTTTCTTTTTTTTTATTAACCTTAATAACATTCATTTCCATTCATTTACAGCCTATTCTGAACACCTCACACCTCACAATATTGTTGTTTTTAGGCCAAAAGGTTGCACCGAGGTCGCTGGATGACTAAGTTAAGCAACACAAGTGGGCGGCACAAAGACCTGGCCCATCTAGGAGTGGCACTGCAGTGGCAGACAGGAGGGCAGTTTTAAAAACTAGGGGCCTAATTCTAAGTTGATCGCAGCATCAAATTTGTTAGCAGTTGGGCAAAACCATATACTCTGCAGGAGGGGCAGATGTAACATGTGCAGAGAGAGTTAGATATGGGTGGGGTGTGTTCAAACTGAAATCTAAATTGCAGTGTAAAAATAAAGCAGCCAGTATTTACCCTGCACAGAAACAAAATAACCCACCCAAATCTAACTCTCTCTGCAAATGTTACATCTGCCCCCCCCCCCCCCCCCCCCACACACACACACACACACACTGCAGTGCACATGGGCCATCATTCCGAGTTGTTCGCTCGCAAGCTGCTTTTAGCAGCTTTGCACACGCTAAGCCGCCGCCTACTGGGAGTGAATCTTAGCTTATCAAAATTGCGGACGAAAGATTAGCAGAATTGCGAAAAGACTTCTCTGTGCAGTTTCTGAGTAGCTCGAGACTTACTCTGCCAGTGCGATCAGTTCAGTGCTTGTCGTTCCTGGTTTGACGTCACAAACACACCCAGCGTTCGCCCAGACACTCCTCCGTTTCTCCAGCCACTCCCGCGTTTTTCCCAGAAACGGTAGCGTTTTTTCGCACACACCCATAAAACGGCCTGTTTCCGCCCAGAAACACCCACTTCCTGTCAATGACATAAACATCCTAGTGATATTTGGTGGACCCCTTCATTCTAAGTACAACATTCGTTACCTCTAATACCAAGAAATAAAACACGGAGACTTGAATTTGGCAGAAAAATTGCTAGCTATTTATTTGACCCTAACCATAGCAAACCTGTAAATGAAAACTTTGTTAAGATGCCGATTCAGCCGGCATATGGTGGCAGAAAAAAGAACGGCTCTATTAAACTAACGCTAACCTTAAAATGCTAAAATCAAAACCATCCTAATTTAACTACAAACTATCAAAAAGGTAATAGGTGCTAGCTCAACCCCCACAGTGACTACCCACCCTGATGGGTGCCCTGCCGCTGCCTCCCGGACGGGTGGTCGAGCGGCCAATAAGTCGATGGAGGTGAGTGCACCTAAACCACATCAAACTGTAAATCACTACAGCTTACCATACAACTACAAACTGCCGTTCTTTTCCGCCAACAGCGAAAGACTCCTCCCCAGAGACTTTGCACCGCCACAATAACCTTACCCGAACTCCTGCAACACTAGGAACAGATCCTCCAGGAAAAACATCATCCCCTCATTGGATAGATGCACACCATCAGGCCGAAAAAGGTGACTGTCTCGGAACCGAATCCTAGGGTGGAGAACTACTTTGCCTCCGTGGGACAGCACCCACTTCGCCACCGCTCCATTCACCTTCTTTCTGGCCTCATCAATCAGGCGACCGTCCGCCACACCTCGCCAACTCAACCTTGGCACCATCAAGGAGAACACCAATACACAATTGGTCCATGCTGCGGCCACACTTGCCAGATCCTGTATCATGGCCCACCGCATCTCCAAAGATGTCCTCTTCCCCATGTCGTTGCCACCTAAATGGACAACCAACACCCTAGGGACTCCATGCTTGCTGGCCTGACTGACTAGTCTACTCCTCAAATCCATCCACATCATCCCTCGCCAACCAAGCCAACGGACTCCTTGAGCCCTAGGAAACATTTGAGCCCCCTCCGAGGCTAAAAACTTGGCGGCCCAATACACATAAGAGTGGCCAACCACCCAAATAGACAAGTCATCTTCAAACCAACCTGAAGAGGAGGAAAGGGGGTAAAATTGGTTACTAATTGTCTAATACCATCGTTTATTAAATGCATTAACCTGAAGGATCTGCCAAAAAAGAAAATTTAGATTTTTGTTATTGCAGAAGTCACGGCCTAGCCGATCTGCACAAGCTTCTAGCCAATTTGAAGCAGAACATAAACACACAATGGGAAAAATCAAATTAAAATAAGAAATTAAATGGGGGGGGGGGTATAAAATGGGAAAAACGTGTAAGAACTCAGCTGGAGGTGAAAGCGTAAAAACCTGCTGAGGGACTTTGATTAGAACTGATCAGCCGAATTGTGGATTAGAATTCAGTCCGTCAAGTCAGGCAAAAAATCGCAAAAGAACTCCAGACCCCCGCTGCCGGCTCATGCCAGCAACGGCGAGTGGCTAATCCCTGAGTAGGATAAAACAGGAAGACAAACCAACGCACAACACCATAACATACTGAACTGATACACATGATGAACCACTGTAATTAAACAAAAAACCACGCGCAAGCCAACATCTCATGCAACGGGGCGAATATATCGTCTGTAACTCGGCGACTTCCATCGCCCCACCGCCTGGATTTCAGCCATGGAAAATCCCGCCGCCGCAGCCGACGTCGCAGCCCCTATGCGGAAGGAATGCGTCCCGAACGCAGCGGGTGGAAGGCCCAAGCTCGCCAGACAGCGCCCCAGCATCCAACGAAATTGATACTTCGTCACCGGCAGCCCGTCATAATGCAGCAACCATGACCCCCGACCGTCGGGCCGTACTGCCTCATATTGCACTGCCAACCTTACTGGGCAAATGCTCTCCTCAAGTGCCGGAACCAAGGTGACCCATCGACCTCTCCCCACTTGGTCCGTCTTAGAGCGACGCAATCTGCAAAGCAAGGACCTCTCACCCACGACCACGTCCCCGACCAGCATGCGCGAATCTGCTCGCTTAGAAGGCGCAACCAATTCCGAAACCCTAAAGGCCCCGTGGTAAGCCATTGAGAACGCCAAACTGAACAACAGCGACTCAAACATGGACGACGCGACGCCTCCAACTGCCCTGATGACAGCCGGCAATAAAGCCGCATCAATGGGCCGCCTCTTGTCCGGTGGCGTCGGCGCGACTCGCGCCCATCCTTTCATCGCCTTCAGCAGAATCCCGCTTTTTGTCACGTCAGAGACGCCTTTTATTTTGCTGAAAAACGAAATACCAGCCAAGTACCGGGATACCACCGCTCTGGACCTACCCGACACATACAGCTGCCAAATAAAAGGAAGCATCATCCGATGCCCGCTCTTACCTTGTTGATTTCGTCCTCGAACAAACTCCTCCCACTCGCTCCAAGTCTGTCCGTAAGCCTTAAGCGTGGTTGACGCGACTGAGCGCAACGCTAGACCCTCCAGTCCGGCCCGATCACCTGCCAGACATAACCGGGACAATGAAAACCATGTTCGTCGGCCTCGTGTGCCAACAAACAAAACCTTTCCCACTGCCCTCGCGACAAAGTGTCGGCAATCCCGTTCTCCAGACCAGGTACATGCTGCGCGCGGAACCACACGTTCCTACGTAGGCATGTCAATAGCAACTGCCCCAGCACCCTCAGAACCACCAGCGACTTCGCCCTCTGGTTATTTATCGCATGCACCACGCCCAGATTGTCACATCTAAACAAGATGCTGCGATGAGCCAGCCGATCTCCCCAGACCTCCAGCGCCACCATAATGGGAAAAAGCTCCAGAAGCAAAAGGTCCTTAGTTAAACCTTCGCGATGCCACTCCGCCGGCCATGAGGCCGCGCACCAAGATCCCTCCAGATAGCAACCGAATCCAGAGGCACCCGCTGCGTCGGTGAAAAGCTGCAACCTAGCGCTGTCCAGCGTTGGCGCCTGCCATATACACACCCCGTTGAAGTCCTCCAGGAACGAGGCCCATACGGCCAAATCCCTCTTAATCTCGGAGGACAATCGCACGAAATGGTGTGGTCTGGCACACCCCGCAGTTGCCCTTTCTAGCTTCCGGCAGAAATCCCTGCCCATCGGGATTACCCGACAAGCAAAGTTCAACATGCCCAGCAAGGACTGCGCCTGCCGCAGCGTGACCTTACGCGACCCCTCGAACCGGCAAATAGCGTTGCGGAGCTTCACCACCTTGTCCCGAGGCAGCCGACACGATCCCGCCACCGTGTCAATCTCAATCCCCAAAAAAGACAAACAGGAGGCCGGTCCCTCAGTTTTATCCTCAGCCACGGGAACGCCGAAGTGGAAAAACAGAGCTCGGATGCTGAAAAGCAAGTCGCCGCACCGTGAAGAATTTGCCGGACCCGCACACAGGAAGTCATTGAGGTAATGGGCGACCCCGTGACCCCCTGACGAAGACTCCACGCACCAATGTAGAAACGTGCTAAACCGTTCAAAAAACGAGCATGAAACGGAACATCCCATCGGCAAACATTTGTCGATGAAATACTCCGCTCCAATCCGAAAACCCATAAAACGGAATCAGTCCGGATGTAACGGCAGCAACCGAAAAGCGGACTCAACATCAATCTTAGCCATGAGGGCCCCAGTCCCGTAACTGCGGACCAGCTCCAACGCCTCGTCAAACAACTGATATACCACAGAGCAATGAGCCGGCGGTATCGCGTCATTGACCGACGCCCCCGACGGGTAAGAAAGATGCTGAATGAGCCGAAAAGCGCCTGGAGTCTTCTTGGGAACCACCCCCACCGGAGAGATGACCAAACCATCCACCAGGGGTGATGGAAACGGTCCCTCCATCCTGCCCAACCTGACCTCCTTATCCACTTTCTCCCGCAGCACCAACGGTAAGGCTCGGGCAGACTGGAGGTTCCGCTTGGCCCGCAGCGACACTTCGCTCGCAACAGGCAAGCGAAAACCAAAACGAAAACCGGAAAACAAAAATTTCGCATCCGCCCTATTCGGATACCAATCCAACCATCGGCCCATCGTATCCAACTTAATTGGCGTTGGAGATCTGCGGAGCGCTCCCGCCCGCGGCCTGTCTCGGGTAAGTTTGCTTACCCCGGGCACCCTGACGACTGCCTTTGAAGCAAGAGGAGGCTGGGTGGGCTCCGCCACATTGCAAGCACAAGTGTCGAAACCGACACTGCTTGCCGAAGGAACAGGCCGCGTTGTTAAACGCGAAACATTTTCCTTTTGTGGCGGCTTGCCCCCCAGTACGGACGGCCGACCTACCTGGCTTGGCCGATCCGCCGTCCGCGCCGGACCCCTGGGCGGACGACCCTGCACGGTGCCCGTCCGCCCCCGCGTTCCGGGGCTCCTTAGCCTGTTGCGAAGCCCGAGTGACCTTGAGCCAGACTTCCACGTCCTTACACCCAAAGTCCATGACCTGCAACCCGTCCTGCTTCTCCCTGAATTCCTGGTCGTACCTATGCCACTCAGAGCCCGAAGATGTGCGCTGCATGTCGTGTATGAGATGCAGGTACCGAATGATGTTCATGTGCTCGTCCGGTCTATCTTCCAGGTATTTAGATTCGCTATCTTCCAGGTAACAAGCCGCGAAGACCCAAAAACCGGCCAGCCAGTTATCAAAGGTACGGAAGGCCTCGGCCCCGATGCCCTTCTTTGCTGCCGCCGACTTATACTCCTTCTTCGCGTCCTTTGTCAAGACGAACACATCAACGAAGTCCCCCCTGCAAATCTTCCTACGGCAGCTATCCCTCAGCCCCCGCATTACTGCCGTGTAGTCGCAGCGAACAACCCCGGGCAAATCGCGGCGTTTCTTGGCCCTGCGAGCTTCCTCGCTCAGTCGCTTGCGCCTCTTCCGCCTCTTCTGCTGACCCGCCGCCCTCTTGGCGAATTTCGTCGCACGCTTCTTCGCCCTAGTTGTACTACTAACGTCAGACGCCGGCGACGACAGAGAAGATGAAGAGGAGGAAGAGGAAGAGCTACGAGAACTAGAGCTCGTGAAGGAGCCCGATACCGACTGTACCACCTCACCTGATGCCGATGACTGCCCCGACACGGAATCCTCCGGCGTGGCCAAACCGACGTCTTCCTCCTCGGACTCTGCCATCTCCACTTCACCGCGACCCCCTGCAGAAGAGAAAAAAAAGCGGAGGACCCAGCAAGCAATCGCGGCGCATGCCGAGCAGCTCGTGAGGGGGCGTCTCCGCCGCGTGTCCCTGCCAGTCCTGCCCGGACCATGATCCAGTTCTGCGGCGGCCGCCCCGAGCTCCCGGCAGGTGCGGGCAACTCGCTGCGCCGCTGAAAACCTCCGCGCCCCGGACCCGGCTGCCACCGCAGGCGTGCCGGAACTTGCAGCTACCCTCGGGGATGCAGCCGCGGCCAGCGGCCCTAATGCCGCCACCACCGTGGCCAGGGCCGACGCCAGCGTTCCGGAGGGGTCCTGACCGCCCCAAAACGCGGCATCGGACCCCGAGGGACCCCCAGCCGGGGTCCGCGTGCGACCATCCGCTCGACGCCTGACAGGCGTTAACTGGGCGCCTGACGCCCGCTGCCCCGGCGGGGAAAAAGGGGCGCCCCGGACCGACTGCGAACCAGTCCCCCACCAAGCTCCGCCTCTACCGGGGGACTGGTCGTCGGTGCCAGTGCTGCCCTCGCTCTCCACATACACACACGCCCCCTCTCCCTGCGGATCGGAGCTATCTCCGGCCGCTGGGAGGGAGCCGCGGCGAGACCGGTCAGCGCGTGCAGCAGCCCTGCGGCCACTAACCCATTCCCTGTCTCCCCTCCTCCCCCGCATGCCGCTGGGTTCCGGCTCCAGGGAAGTGATTTGGGGAGACAGAGAAACCTGCGGCGCAGCTGTGCGCGCACGTGCGCGCACGGCGCCGCTTGCAGTGAGCTGATACACCCCCGTGCACAGACCCTGCCTCATTCTGTGCAGCCCTGCTGCCTCCTACTAGTGCCCTGCCTCTCCCCCCCCGGCCCCCGCCGGACTCCGGCTGCCGGGGAGTGAGCTGGGGACACACTGAGGCTAGCGGTGCCGCTGCGCGCACACGTGCGCGAACGGCACCGCCGGAGGCGAGCGTGGGCGCGCGCGCACCTCGTGCGCGTGTCCCACTGCTACCCGCCATCGAGCTCCCATCCGCATTCCCCGTGTCACCTGCCGCGCGAGGCCCAGCGACAAGCCCCGCGCGGCGAACAGTCATCCCCCGCCTGGCCTCTCCCCCCCGCCTGGCATCTCTACTCGGCCTCGGCAAGGGGGAAGAGATAGGGGCCGAGCACGGCTCCACCGCCGGGTGCCCATCGCGGCGCGCATGCGCGCGCCCGCGGGCGCCGGACACCGCTGCTTTGTCTGACGCGCTCGGAGGTGAGGGCTGCTGCCCTTCTACCTCTGGGCGGCCCGACTGGACCTCCGGCCTACCCTGCCGCCCGCGCCCGCCCGGCAAAGCCGGCCTGGCCCCCAGCGGTGAGGCCGACCTGGTCCGCCGCCCTGCGTCCCTGCCCGAGCCTGTGGAGACCCCAGGGGACGGAGCCCCGTCCCCCAGGCCAGCCACCCCTTCCCCGGGTCCAGCTCCACCACCAGAAGCGCGGTACCGAGCTGTGGTCCCGGCGGAACGACGAGGGCGGGAAGCCATGCTAATAAAGGGAATGCAGGAAGAGCTGACAAACACAAAAAACTGCTAGCACAATCAAAATGGGGAGCTCTGCTATGCAGCACTCACCCACTATCAAGGCAATTCAACACCAAGAGAGAAACAAAATGGCCTATCCATCCCTATATATACTAACCCTCCCCCTTTTCCAAGGGCTGTACTTTCCTTCCAAATAGATCCACCCCTCACAAGATGTTTAACTCATTCCTTTCCTATGCAGTCAATTCTCTCTCCTTACGATCACCAGAAAACCTCGTAATGCCGTGAGTAAAATACCTAACTGCATAGCAAATTTACTTGGCGCAGTCGCAGTGCGAATATTGTGCATGCGCAGTTAGCGGAAAATCGCTGCGATGCGAAGAAAATTACCGAGCGAACAACTCGGAATGACAACCATGGTTTTGCCCAATTGATAACAAACTTGCTGCTGCGATCAACTCAGAATTACCCCCTATAGGGCCCCTAACAGCACATAATGCAAAGAAAAAAATGAGGTGTAAGGTGGAATTGTCCTTGGGATTATGGTGGTCATTCCGAGTTGATCGCTCGCTAGCAGTTTTTAGCAGCCGTGCAATCGCATAGTCGCCGCCCACAGGGGAGTGTATTTTCGCTTTGCAGGAGTGCGAACGCCTGTGCAGCAGAGCGCCTGCAAACACATTTTGTGCAGAACAGGACCAGCGCTGTAGTTACTTATCCTGTGCGATGATTGCTGCCACGAGTGACGCGGTAATGACGTCAGATACCCGCCCAGCAAATGCCCGGCCACGCCTAAGTTTTTCCAAACACTCCCAGAAAACGTTCAGTTGACTCCCATAAACGCCCTCTTTCTGTCAATCTCCTTGCATCCAGCTGCGCAATTGGAATCCTCGCTAGAATTAGTGAAAAACCACAATGGACTTCGTACCCGTACGACGCGCGTGCACATTGCGGTACATACGCATGCACAGATTAGCTCTTTTTTTCACTGATCGCTACGCAGCGAACAACGGCAGCTATCAATCAACTCGGAATGACCCCCAATGTTGTTTAAGATGAGTCAGATGTGACCCTGTCTGCAAGTGCTTTATCTGACCTTGTAACACAGGATGCGACCAGTCAGATAAACAGCGGCAGCGGCAGAGAAGGGAAACTAAACTCCGCTGCTGCTCTTAGAGGGACCGGAAACTCCCTCTTCCTTCCAACACCAAGCCCCCAGTGTTGCCGTGCTGCCGATCATTGCTGAGCAGTCAGCACGGCAGGATTCCCCAACCCCAGCAGCTGCAGACAATAGCAGCCATTTGTTTGTGTAAATCATTGCCCCAAGCTCCCCCAGACCCCCACTGTGTACCTGCCAACTGTCCGGGCTCTAAAAACTAAAGTCGCTATGGTCGCGATGTCACCAATGTTCCAATGGTCACAATGTTTCTGATCGATGTTACAATGTTTGAAAAAAAGTAAAGAAAAAAAATGTTTTCCTTCTTTTTAACTAAAATCATTTTGGATAGGATTAAATTCATGTTCTTCACCTAATTCACTCATAAAAAAACCCCAACATTTTCTTAGTAGTTTTCAGTTAGGTGGTTAAACTTGACATGCACAGTTTAATAAACCCATCATTTCAGCGACGGGTGGTCCCACTGGAAAAAGCTTGCCAAGTACTCGGAATCATAGCTACAGATGGAGCCGTGCTCATCGAAGGCGGCTCCATCGCAAACGAGCACTCTCGACGTGATTAGGTGATCCGTCCACCTAGTCATGCCAGGAGTGCACAGAGATGATCCCATTCAGAGAGTCTCTGTCTGGATGGGGACACGCTAGGTGCACTGGGGGCGCGCCTTGTCACAGATGGATCCACGACAAGCATGGCTCCATCTATAGCAGGGGTGGGGAACCTCTGGCCCGCGGGCCATATAAGGCCCGCGAAGCCGTTTGGTCCGGCCCACCCGCTTCTCAGTGAGACACGCCGCCGCTCAGTCCGGCGGCAGCGTGTCTCAGCTGTCAGAACAGGGAGGAGAGCGCAGCTGTCGGGTGGGAGCGGCGGCGTGTAGGACTTGAAACCAGCCGCCGGTTCGTGAGCCAATCAGAGCTCGCAGACCGGCAGCCACTCAGGAGCCGCGGCTGCCGATCCGCGATCTCTGATTGGCTCTCGAACCGGCGGCTGGTTTCAAGTAGAGATGAGCGGGTTCGGTTCCTCGGAATCCGAACCCGCCCGAACTTCATGTTTTTTTACACGGGTCCGAGCGACTCGGATCTTCCCGCCTTGCTCGGTTAACCCGAGCGCGCCCGAACGTCATCATCACGCTGTCGGATTCTCGCGAGGCTCGGATTCTATCGCGAGACTCGGATTCTATATAAGGAGCCGCGCGTCGCCGCCATTTTTCACAAGTGCATTGAGATTCATAGGGAGAGGACGTGGCTGGCGTCCTCTCCGTTTATAGAGATTCGAGAAGAGAGTGAGACAGAGAGAGACACAGTAGTAATTTGGGGAGCATTAGGAGGAGTACTACTACTACTAGTACTTGCTGAAGTGATAGAGAGAGATAGTGTGACTTTATTATCTGACTTGTGGGGGAGACACTGACAGTGAGGAGCAGTTAGAGTCTGAGAGCAGGACTCAGGACTCAGGAGTACATAATATAACGTACAGTGCACACTTTTGCTGCCAGAGTGCCAGCCACACTGCCATTGTCTGTGACCACACTGACCACCAGTATAATATATATTGTGATTGTCTGCTTAGGACTCAGGAGTACTACTTGCAAGTTGCTGATAGTGTGACCAGTGACCTGACCACCAGTTTAATAATCACCACCAGTTTATGAGTTTAATATATATTATATATATATATATATATAATTGTATATAATATATATATAATATTGTATACCACCTAGCACCTACCCGTGTTTTTTTTTTTTTCCTTTCTTCTTTATACATACTACTATAGTAGCTTACTGTAGCAGTCTGCGGTGCTGCTGAGCTGACAGTGTCCAGCAGGTCCGTCATCAGTCATTACATAATAAATATATAATATATATACCTGTCCGGCTGCAGTACTAGTGATATTATATATACATATATATTGATTTCATCTCATTATCATCCAGTCTATATTATCAGCAGACACAGTACGTTAGTCCACGGCTGTAGCTACCTCTGTGTCGGCACTCGGCAGTCCATCCATAATTGTATACCACCTACCCGTGGTTGTTTTTTTTTTCTTTCTTCTTTATACATACTACTATAGTAGCTTACTGTAGCAGTCTGCGGTGCTGCTGAGCTGACAGTGTCCAGCAGGTCCGTCATCAGTCATTACATAATAAATATATAATATATATACCTGTCCGGCTGCAGTACTAGTGATATTATATATACATATATATTGATTTCATCTCATTATCATCCAGTCTATATTATCAGCAGACACAGTACGTTAGTCCACGGCTGTAGCTACCTCTGTGTCGGCACTCGGCAGTCCATCCATAATTGTATACCACCTACCCGTGGTTGTTTTTTTTTTCTTTCTTCTTTATACATACTACTATAGTAGCTTACTGTAGCAGTCTGCGGTGCTGCTGAGCTGACAGTGTCCAGCAGGTCCGTCATCAGTCATTACATAATAAATATATAATATATACCTGTCCGGCTGCAGTACTAGTGATATTATATATAAATATATATTGATTTCATCTCATTATCATCCAGTCTATATTATCAGCAGACACAGTACGTTAGTCCATGGCTGTAGCTACCTCTGTGTCGGCACTCGGCAGTCCATCCATAATTGTATACCACCTACCCGTGGTTGTTTTTTTTTCTTTCTTCTTTATACATACTACTATAGTAGCTTACTGTAGCAGTCTGCGGTGCTGCTGAGCTGACAGTGTCCAGCAGGTCCGTCATCAGTCATTACATAATAAATATATAATATATATACCTGTCCGGCTGCAGTACTAGTGATATTATATATACATATATATTGATTTCATCTCATTATCATCCAGTCTATATTATCAGCAGACACAGTACGTTAGTCCACGGCTGTAGCTACCTCTGTGTCGGCACTCGGCAGTCCATCCATAATTGTATACCACCTACCCGTGGTTGTTGTTTTTTTCTTTCTTCTTTATACATACTACTATAGTAGCTTACTGTAGCAGTCTGCGGTGCTGCTGAGCTGACAGTGTCCAGCAGGTCCGTCATCAGTCATTACATAATAAATATATATACCTGTCCGGCTGCAGTACTAGTGATATTATATATACATATATATTGATTTCATCTCATTATCATCCAGTCTATATTAGCAGCAGACACAGTACGGTAGTCCACGGCTGTAGCTACCTCTGTGTCGGCACTCGGCAGTCCATCCATAAGTATACTAGTATCCATCCATCTCCATTGTTTACCTGAGGTGCCTTTTAGTTGTGCCTATTAAAATATGGAGAACAAAAATGTTGAGGTTCCAAAATTAGGGAAAGATCAAGATCCACTTCAACCTCGTGCTGAAGCTGCTGCCACTAGTCATGGCCGAGACGATGAAATGCCAGCAACGTCGTCTGCCAAGGCCGATGCCCAATGTCATAGTACAGAGCATGTAAAATCCAAAACACCAAATATCAGTAAAAAAAGGACTCCAAAACCTAAAATAAAATTGTCGGAGGAGAAGCGTAAACTTGCCAATATGCCATTTACCACACGGAGTGGCAAGGAACGGCTGAGGCCCTGGCCTATGTTCATGGCTAGTGGTTCAGCTTCACATGAGGATGGAAGCACTCAGCCTCTCGCTAGAAAAATGAAAAGACTCAAGCTGGCAAAAGCACCGCAAAGAACTGTGCGTTCTTCGAAATCCCAAATCCACAAGTAGAGTCCAATTGTGTCGGTTGCGATGCCTGACCTTCCCAACACTGGACGTGAAGAGCATGCGCCTTCCACCATTTGCACGCCCCCTGCAAGTGCTGGAAGGAGCACCCGCAGTCCAGTTCCTGATAGTCAGATTGAAGATGTCAGTGTTGAAGTACACCAGGATGAGGAGGATATGGGTGTTGCTGGCGCTGGGGAGGAAATTGACCAGGAGGATTCTGATGGTGAGGTGGTTTGTTTAAGTCAGACACCCGGGGAGACACCTGTTGTCCGTAGGAGGAATAGGGCCGTTGACATGCCTGGTGAAAATACCAAAAAAATCAGCTCTTCGGTGTGGAAGTATTTCAACAGAAATGCGGACAACATTTGTCAAGCCGTGTGTTGCCTTTGTCAAGCTGTAATAAGTAGGGGTAAGGACGTTAACCACCTCGGAACATCCTCCCTTATACGTCACCTGCAGCGCATTCATAATAAGTCAGTGACAAGTTCAAAAACTTTGGGCGACAGCGGAAGCAGTCCACTGACCAGTAAATCCCTTCCTCTTGTAACCAAGCTCACGCAAACCACCCCACCAACTCCCTCAGTGTCAATTTCCTCCTTCCCCAGGAATGCCAATAGTCCTGCAGGCCATGTCACTGGCAATTCTGACGAGTCCTCTCCTGCCTGGGATTCCTCCGATGCATCCTTGAGTGTAATGCCTACTGCTGCTGGCGCTGCTGTTGTTGCTGCTGGGAGTCGATCGTCATCCCAGAAAGGAAGTCGTAGGCCCACTTGTACTACTTCCAGTAAGCAATTGACTGTCCAACAGTCATTTGCGAGGAAGATGAAATATCACAGCAGTCATCCTGCTGCAAAGCGGATAACTGAGGCCTTGACAACTATGTTGGTGTTAGACGTGCGTCCGGTATCCGCCGTTAGTTCACAGGGAACTAGACAATTTATTGAGGCAGTGTGCCCCCGTTACCAAATACCATCTAGGTTCCACTTCTCTAGGCAGGCGATACCGAGAATGTACACGGACGTCAGAAAAAGACTCACCAGTGTCCTAAAAAATGCAGTTGTACCCAATGTCCACTTAACCACGGACATGTGGACAAGTGGAGCAGGGCAGGGTCAGGACTATATGACTGTGACAGCCCACTGGGTAGATGTATGGACTCCCGCCGCAAGAACAGCAGTGGCGGCACCAGTAGCAGCATCTCGCAAACGCCAACTCTTTCCTAGGCTGGCTACGCTTTGTATCACCGCTTTCCAGAATACGCACACAGCTGAAAACCTCTTACGGCAACTGAGGAAGATCATCGCGGAATGGCTTACCCCAATTGGACTCTCCTGTGGATTTGTGGCATCGGACAACGCCAGCAATATTGTGTGTGCATTAAATATGGGCAAATTCCAGCACGTCCCATGTTTTGCACATACCTTGAATTTGGTGGTGCAGAATTTTTTAAAAAACGACAGGGGTGTGCAAGAGATGCTGTCGGTGGCCAGAAGAATTGCGGGACACTTTCGGCGTACAGGCACCACGTACAGAAGACTGGAGCACCACCAAAAACAACTGAACCTGCCCTGCCATCATCTGAAGCAAGAAGTGGTAACGAGGTGGAATTCAACCCTCTATATGCTTCAGAGGTTGGAGGAGCAGCAAAAGGCCATTCAAGCCTATACAATTGAGCACGATATAGGAGGTGGAATGCACCTGTCTCAAGCGCAGTGGAGAATGATTTCAACATTGTGCAAGGTTCTGATGCCCTTTGAACTTGCCACACGTGAAGTCAGTTCAGACACTGCCAGCCTGAGTCAGGTCATTCCCCTCATCAGGCTTTTGCAGAAGAAGCTGGAGACATTGAAGGAGGAGCTAACACAGAGCGATTCCGCTAGGCATGTGGGACTTGTGGATGGAGCCCTTAATTCGCTTAACAAGGATTCACGGGTGGTCAATCTGTTGAAATCAGAGCACTACATTTTGGCCACCATGCTCGATCCTAGATTTAAAGCCTACCTTGGATCTCTCTTTCCGGCAGACACAAGTCTGCTGGGGTTCAAAGACCTGCTGGTGAGAAAATTGTCAAGTCAAGCGGAACGCGACCTGTCAACATCTCCTCCTTCACATTCTCCCGCAACTGGGGGTGCGAGGAAAAGGCTCAGAATTCCGAGCCCACCCGCTGGCGGTGATGCAGGGCAGTCTGGAGCGACTGCTGATGCTGACATCTGGTCCGGACTGAAGGACCTGACAACGATTACATACATGTCGTCTACTGTCACTGCATATGATTCTCTCACCATTGAAAGAATGGTGGAGGATTATATGAGTGACCGCATCCAAGTAGGCACGTCACACAGTCCGTACTTATACTGGCAGGAAAAAGAGGCAATTTGGAGGCCCTTGCACAAACTGGCTTTATTCTACCTAAGTTGCCCTCCCACAAGTGTGTACTCCGAAAGAGTGTTTAGTGCCGCCGCTCACCTTGTCAGCAATCGGCGTACGAGGTTACATCCAGAAAATGTGGAGAAGATGATGTTCATTAAAATGAATTATAATCAATTCCTCCGTGGAGACATTGACCAGCAGCAATTGCCTCCACAAAGTACACAGGGAGCTGAGATGGTGGATTCCAGTGGGGACGAATTGATAATCTGTGAGGAGGGGGATGTACACGGTGATATATCGGAGGATGATGATGAGGTGGACATCTTGCCTCTGTAAAGCCAGTTTGTGCAAGGAGAGATTAATTGCTTCTTTTTAGGTGGGGGTCCAAACCAACCCGTCATTTCAGTCACAGTCGTGTGGCAGACCCTGTCACTGAAATGATGGGTTGGTTAAAGTGTGCATGTCCTGTTTATACAACATAAGGGTGGGTGGGAGGGCCCAAGGACAATTCCATCTTGCACCTCTTTTTTCTTTCATTTTTATTTGCGTCATGTGCTGTTTGGGGAGTGTTTTTTGGAAGGGCCATCCTGCGTGACACTGCAGTGCCACTCCTAGATGGGCCCGGTGTTTGTGTCGGCCACTAGGGTCGCTTATCTTACTCACACAGCTACCTCATTGCGCCTCTTTTTTTCTTTGCGTCATGTGCTGTTTGGGGAGGGTTTTTTGGAAGGGACATCCTGCGTGACACTGCAGTGCCACTCCTAGATGGGCCAGGTGTTTGTGTCGGCCACTAGGGTCGCTTATCTTACTCACACAGCTACCTCATTGCGCCTCTTTTTTTCTTTGCGTCATGTGCTGTTTGGGGAGGGTTTTTTGGAAGGGACATCCTGCGTGACACTGCAGTGCCACTCCTAGATGGGCCCGGTGTTTGTGTCGGCCACTAGGGTCGCTTATCTTACTCACACAGCTACCTCATTGCGCCTCTTTTTTTCTTTGCGTCATGTGCTGTTTGGGGAGGGTTTTTTGGAAGGGACATCCTGCGTGACACTGCAGTGCCACTCCTAGATGGGCCCGGTGTTTGTGTCGGCCACTAGGGTCGCTTATCTTACTCACACAGCTACCTCATTGCGCCTCTTTTTTTCTTTGCGTCATGTGCTGTTTGGGGAGGGTTTTTTGGAAGGGACATCCTGCGTGACACTGCAGTGCCGCTCCTAGATGGGCCCGGTGTTTGTGTCGGCCACTAGGGTCGCTTATCTTACTCACACAGCTACCTCATTGCGCCTCTTTTTTTCTTTGCGTCATGTGCTGTTTGGGGAGGGTTTTTTGGAAGGGACATCCTGCGTGACACTGCAGTGCCACTCCTAGATGGGCCAGGTGTTTGTGTCGGCCACTAGGGTCGCTTATCTTACTCACACAGCTACCTCATTGCGCCTCTTTTTTTCTTTGCATCATGTGCTGTTTGGGGAGGGTTTTTTGGAAGGGACATCCTGCGTGACACTGCAGTGCCACTCCTAGATGGGCCCGGTGTTTGTGTCGGCCACTAGGGTCGCTTATCTTACTCACACAGCTACCTCATTGCGCCTCTTTTTTTCTTTGCGTCATGTGCTGTTTGGGGAGGGTTTTTTGGAAGGGACATCCTGCGTGACACTGCAGTGCCACTCCTAGATGGGCCCGGTGTTTGTGTCGGCCACTAGGGTCGCTTAGCTTAGTCATCCAGCGACCTCGGTGCAAATTTTAGGACTAAAAATAATATTGTGAGGTGTGAGGTATTCAGAATAGACTGAAAATGAGTGGAAATTATGGTTTTTGAGGTTAATAATACTTTGGGATCAAAATGACCCCCAAATTCTATGATTTAAGCTGTTTTTTAGTGTTTTTTGAAAAAAACACCCGAATCCAAAACACACCCGAATCCGACAAAAAAAATTCGGTGAGGTTTTGCCAAAATGCGGTCGAACCCAAAACACGGCCGCGGAACCGAACCCAAAACCAAAACACAAAACCCGAAAAATTTCAAGTGCACATCTCTAGTTTCAAGTCCTACACGCCGCCGCCCAACATAGCCGCGCTCTCCTCCGTGTCCCCGCCGTAAGGAGCGGAAAGCAGCATGGGGGGGGGGGGAATCTGTATACCTGGCACTGTGGGGGGCATCTGTATACCAGACACTGTGGGGGCATCTTTATACCTGGCACTGTGAGGGGCATTTGTATACCTGGCACTGTGGGGGCATTTGTATACCTGGCACTGTGGGGGCATCTGTATACCTGGCACTGTGGGGGCATCTGTATACCTGGCACTGTGGGGGCATCTGTATACCTGGCACTGTGAGGGGCATTTGTATACCTGGCACTGTGGGGACATCTGTATACCTGGCACTGTGAGGGGCATTTGTATACCTGGCACTGTGGGGACATCTGTATACCTGGCACTGTGAGGGGCATTTGTATACCTGGCACTGTGAGGGGCATTTGTATACCTGGCACTGTGGGGGCATCTGTATACCTGGCACTGTGAGGGGCATTTGTATACCTGGCACTGTGGGGACATCTGTATACCTGGCATTGTGAGGGGCATTTGTGTACCTGGCACTGTGGGGACATCTGTATACCTGGCACTGTGAGGGGCATTTGTATACCTGGCACTGTGGGGGTATCTGTATACCTGGTACTGTGGGGGCATTTGTATACCTGGCACTGTGGGGGCAATTGTGGATCTGGCACTGCACTATTGGGGGCATATGTGTATCACGTCCCATTTTAACTGGCCACATCAATTTTTTTGGCGCGCTCCTACGTCGCGCACACACAGTACCTCTAAGGGGCAGACCTACTGGGGGCAGAGTAATTTTTTCCGTTGAGAATTTTTGTATAGCCCCCGAAGGATTTTATAAATATCCAAATGGCCCTCGGTAGAAAAAAGGTTCCCCACCCCTGATTTATAGCTACAAACATACCACCTCCATATTTGAGCAGTTTTCACATTATGAGAAGAAGTAGGAGATGTTGCCATGTCACATTCCGATGGATTATGATTCTCTCTTCTGAGTCTGACTGATTTTGGCCACAAATGTGGTCTCTCCCTACTTTATTGGAAAACATTTAGTCAAACTTGGAATTTCCATTTCATGTTTTCACAAATCTGGTTGTGATGTGTAAACTTGTTTCATATTCTGCTCTAGACTTTAATTTAAACATAGGATCATGTACAGCAGCACCCCTGGAATTATGCAGCAGCACTTCTGGACTTATACAGCAGATAGGCAGCACCCCATTACTTATACAGCATAGGCAGCACTCCATGAGAATTACACAGCACAGCAGACAGGCAACAGCACCCCTGGACTTAAATGGCAGTGGGGCAGCACCCCTGGACTGATAGGGTAGAGGGGCAGCACCCCATATAGAGCAGCACCCCTGGAATGATGTGGCAGACAAATAAAAAACATGCAAGATGGAATTGTCCCACCCAACTTTATGTTATATAAACCGCACATGCACACTTTAGCAAACCAATCATTTCAGCAACAGGGTCTACCACATGAATGGATGAAATGATTGGTTTGTTTGGGCCCCCACCAAACAAGATCAATTGATCTTCCATTGCACAAACTGGCTCTACAGAGGCAAGATGTCCTCCTCATTCTCATCCACTGATTCCTCACCCCCTTCAGTGTTTACATCCTCATCTTCACAGAGAAATAATTCCACACCAAAGAGGTGGATTTTTTGGTATTTTGCCCAGGCATGACAATGTACTTTTTCATCCCATGACCAACAACTGTCTCCACTGGTGCCTTATTCAAACAAACCACATCACCATCAGAATCCTCATCATACACTTTCTCCTCAGTGCCAGCTACACCAATATCCTCCTCATCCTGGTGTACCTCAATCACAATATCAGCAACTGGACTGGCGGTGCTCCTCCCAGCACTTGCAGGGGCATGAAAATGGTGGTAGGATCCTCCTCTTCCCATACAGTCTTGGAAAGGTCAGGCCTAGACATCCCAACTGCGGACCTACTTGGACTCTCTTTGGGGATTTGTGATATCTCTGAACGCACAGTGGTTTTTCCTGTGCTTTACAAGCTTTATTTTTTAAATTTTTTGAGAGAGGGGAGAGCTTCCATCTTCATGAGAAGCTGTACCACCAGTCATGAACATAGGCCAAGGCCTTAGCCTTTCCATGCCACTTTGTGTTGTGAATGGCATATTGCCAATTTTACAATTTTTATCAGATAATGGCCCTCATTCCGAATTGTTCGCTCGGTAGCCGCTTTTCGCAGCAGTGCACACGCTAAGCCGCCGCCCTCTGGGAGTGAATCTTAGCTTGGCAGAATTGCGAACGAAAGATTCGCAAAATTGCGAATAGAAATTTCTTACCAGTTTCTGAGTAGCTCGAGACTTACTCTGCCACTGCGATCAGTTTAGTTAGTTTCGTTCCTGGTTTGACGTCACAAACACACCCAGCGTTCGCCCAGGCACTCCCCCGTTTCTCCAGCCACTCCCGCGTTTTTCCCAGAAACGGCAGCGTTTTTTCACACACACCCATAAAACGGCCAGTTTCCGCCCAGAAACACCCACTTCCTGTCAATCACACTCCGATCACCAGAACGATGAAAAAACCTCGTAATGCCGTGAGTAAAATACCAAACTTCTTCGCAAATTTACTTGACGCAGCCGCAGTGCGAACATTGCGCATGCGCAGTTAGCGGACAATCGCACCGATGCGAAGGAAAATAAGGAGCGAACAACTCGGAATGATGGCCAATAATGTTTTGGGGGTGTTATTAATTTTTGCTCCATCGATTTTACATACCCTCTATGACATTCGGCATTGGCCTTAGCAAATGATGTTGATGGAATTGCATCGTCAATGTCATGACTGGTGGCAGCAGCTTCAGCACTAGTACTAGGAACTGGAAGTGGTTATTTTTTTTCCTCCAAATTTTTGTTCTCCATTTCACAGGACAGCACCCATTTATTTGCACAGCAAACAGAACAGTGCCCTTTTATATTTACACCACCCCTGTATTTTTACAGCATACAGGACAGGACCAGGACCCCTGTATTTTCACAGCACCCCTGTAGTTTTACAGCATACAGGACAGTACCAGAACCTGTGTATTTTCACACCACCCCTGAAATTTTACAGCATACAGGAAAGGACCCGCACCCCTGTAATTTTACAGCATACAAGACAGGGCCAGTGTACCTTTATTTCTCTGGCTGGGTCCACAGGATTATCCACAGGATAACATTGGGATATGGTTGAGCGACAGCGGAAATGGCACACGGTCACAAGCTTTCTGGCCTCCCAGGATGCATCGGGGCTTCCCCATATAATCCCGCCCACTGACTCAGTCAAATCAGTTTTTTGCTTGGTGCGGCAGAAAGCAGCATGGTCACAGTGCTGCTGTAGATAAAGCAGCCTGAAGCTTTTATTATATTATTTTTATAGACTTACTATATTTTTTTGAGCGACTTTTCTTAACAGCGTCTTAAGCGCATACTGGAAAGAGTCGCTCCAACAACTCCCCACCAGGTCGCAACAACGCTTACCTCCATGGTACAGTGCTGTCTCGATGGGTGTCTGTGTCGGATGTTCTAGCAGGTCCAACAGAGGTAACCAGGCTGTGGTCGGAGCATGGGGGGAAGGTGAGTCTATGGATTTCCTCATACTAGGGGGGTCCGGACACAGCTACACTGTATTGGTGGAGACTACAAACAGTATGTTGATGCGCCGAACATCTGGAGTGCGACAGCGCTACGCTCTAGGGATCATAGGCGCCAGGACTAGGTAGAGGCCGCGATCCTTAGGGTTTAAGTCAACGGGGGGATTCAGACGCTCTACTGGCCGTCCCTCCTCCGAGTTCATGACCAGTTTCCGCGTGTCTCCCGTAGAGATGTGCACCGGAAATTTTTCGGGTTTTGTGTTTTGGTTTTGGGTTCAGTTCCGTGGCCGTGTTTTGGCAAAACCTCACCAAATTTTTTTTGTCGGATTCGGGTGTGTTTTGGATTCGGGTGTTTTTTTCAAAGAACCCTAAAAAACAGCTTAAATCATAGAATTTGGGGGTCATTTTGATCCCAAAGTATTATTAACCTCAATAACCATAATTTCCACTCATTTTCAGTCTATTCTGAACACCTCACACCTCACAATATTATTTTTAGTCCTAAAATTTGCACCGAGGTCGCTGGATGACTAAGCTCAGCGACCCAAGTGGCCGACACAAACACCTGGCCCATCTAGGAGTGGCACAGCAGTGTCACGCAGGATGGCCCTTCCAAAAAACACCCCCCAAACAGCACATGACGCAAAGAAAAAAAGAGGCGCAATGAGGTAGCTGTGTGAGTAAGCTAAGCGACCCTAGTGGCCGACACAAACACCTGGCCCATCTAGGAGTGGCACTGCAGTGTCACGCAGGATGGCCCTTCCAAAAAATACTCCCCAAACAGCACATGACGCAAAGAAAAATGAAAGAAAAAAGAGGTGCAAGATGGAATTGTCCTTGGGCCCTCCCACCCACCCTTATGTTGTATAAACAGGACATGCACACTTTAACCAACCCATCATTTCAGTGACAGGGTCTGCCACACGACTGTGACTGAAATGACGGGTTGATTTGGACCCCCACCAAAAAAGAAGCAATTAATCTCTCCTTGCACAAACTGGCTCTACAGAGGCAAGATGTCTGTGGTATCCCCCAGAACTTACAGGACTCATGCTCCCTTCAACTGACATGTACATTGCCTTATTGTACCAGGTGCTCCATGTAGGACCCTATGAGAACCTGTGTAGCCCAGACTTTTTGCCAAAAAGGACAGCTGTATACTCTGGGCTGCCATATAAACAGACATAACCTGCAGCTTTACCCTTTCCCCCCTTTTTCTTGGAGCCTAGCAACAGTGGATGGCGTGATGGAGGACACAGCCCACACCTCTCATCTGATTGGCCAATCCCTAGAGAGAGCCCAGAGGGAGGGTGGAGTGATGGAGAGATTGGTGTGAGGACTGGGGGGTGCTGTAAAGCTGGGACAGCAGACTAGAGGACAGCAGAACAAGCAGTGGGATCCTGAGTGAGTTGCAGAGGCTGAGTTCCTGTGTGTCAGTTCCAGAGTATCCTGTCAGCACTAGTATCATTGTGCAAGTCCCAGCAGCAACAGCAAGGAACTCCTCTGGAGAGAGAGGGAGTGAGATCAGTGAGGTTTCATCAGTAACAGCTCACTGCCCATATAAGAACAGAGGAAGTAGCAGCTACAGAGAATGCCCTATCCATGCAGAGACAGTGCTGTGAATACAGCAGCCAGAGACAGCACTGAGAGGTAACTCCATCCTCAGGGAGGATTCTGTACAAGTAAACAGGCTCCCTGCTCACACACTGTCTACAAACATTGCAGCTGGCACTACTCCAGGAGTATAGAACCACTTTGTCTGTGGCACAGCATAACTTGTTGCCAGCAATAGCACAAACTGCCTCCTCTTACATTAAATTACCTAAGTCTTAGTAGAAAGGACAGCACACACAGTGCTAGTGCCACCGATGCTTATCTGCCAGGCCTTACAGACCAGTGACATTGTACATCAGATGAACTGTGACAGCCAGGTTACAGTGCAAAGGAGGCCTGAACAGAACTACCCAGAGTGAATGGGAAAGGCAGTGGATCAGTTTTCCCTCAGTGTGGCCACAGAGAGGACAGACCTTTATTTACACTACAGGGACATGTCTAAGAAAGACTAAATATATATATGCATATATATCCACATGTGGACACACTCTAAAGGGGGTTACAGACCTGTGCACAGGCGGAAGAACATAAGTTGTACTAATACTTACTTCTGAATACATGGGATACTCAGTAAGGGTAATCAGATAATTGTAACTGGTAACAAACTGTTTTTCTTATGCATGCATATTTTGATGGTAACAGCTTGAATATTTGAGTTAAGGTTTGAATAGTATAATAAGTCAATATAACCAATTCAGGTAAACGTGCATAACTGCTGAGAAGGACTGTGATGGGATATGCAACACCTGAATAATTAAACAGTCTATGACAGTATTGGCATAATCTACGGTGTGAAGACCAACTGTTTATTATCTGTACTTGATGATTTACTGTAACGTATTACTATTATTCAAGTTGTTTGATTTTCCCACTGCCTTTAATAAACCGAAGTTGAGTTGACTGCTCCCTGAACAACCCACTTGTGCAGACGAATATCCCTTACATCTCCGAAGTATCGTGAACGAACTTCCATCTTAAGTTGGTATCCCGGTACACAGATAGTGTAAAGCGGACATAATCACCAGGTAAAAGATCATCTACTCACCCAATAACATTGTCCTTTATTTGCCCGGGTATCACATTTGGCGTCAACGAACAGGATCCGAGTGCAATCAGGAGAAAACTCACTAATTGAAAGATGGAACAACAACAGGCTGCAGGAGGAGGAGCACCACCGGTAGTACAGAACCAGGAACAAGAACAACAGGCAACCCCGGCAACGACACCGAATGCTCCAATAACCTTACCCTACTACTTTGGGGCGCCGTGGCTTCCAACCTATAGCGGAGATGCCAACAAGCCACAGTGTACCACGTTTACAGAATTCAAAAATAAACTCAAATCTATGTTCCGGTTGTATACCTTGAACGAACAGCAGAAAGTCGAGATTCTGGTAGGTCAACTCACAGGGTCAGCTCTAAGAGAAGTCATATCCTGGCCCACTGAAAACAAGAAAGAGGTAGACCAGATCTTAAAGAGATTGTCCACTACTTTTGAGACAAAAACCCTCCCCGAGTTAAAAATGAAGCTGTATGCGCGCAAACAGCAACCGGGCGAGACCCTCCGAGACTACGCCCTGAGTTTACAAGAAACACTAAGAGCGATCCAAGCAGTTGACAAAGATGAAGTCAGAAATGCAGACGAAGCGCTAACGATTCAGTTTATTGAAGGAGCCTCAAGGGAGAGTGTCAAAACCCAACTACGACTACTCAAAATGCAAATGCCGGGGAAAACCTTCCTAGACTTCAAGGAAGCCGCCATCACAATAACTGGCAACCAATCGGGAAGAGAAGAAGAGTACCCAGAGCTGGTGGACTTCAGAGAATCCTCAGAGCTGATGGGAGCTACTGCTTCCAGTCCCGAAAGACCGAAACGAGTCAGAGATCCAGTGGTGCAGAGTAGTCAGCACCCCTCAGGAGATCAGATACAAACCCTACGCAAGCAGATGGAAGAGTTAACGGTGGGGATGGCAGAGATCCAGAGAGAAATGCGACTCCTAGCGAGACCACAGACACCCAATTCTGGAGAACCTAGATGGAGGTCCGAGCGACAGAGGTCGGCCAGAAGACGCTGGGAACCACCTCAAGAGTACGGGCGGCGGCCTTCAGACCAGTTCGACAGCCAGGGTCGTCCCGTTTGTCATCGATGCCAGGCAATAGGGCATATTGAGAGGAACTGCGACCAGATCGAACATTTAAACTCCAATGCCCCGAGGACGGAGACCGAGCCTCGGGGGACACAATAAGGTTAAAACCAACCTCTGAAGAAGGATGGCCACACTATGGCAGGCAATGCCATATAAATGCAGATGAGTTAACCGACATATTAAATACCGACACTCCTGTCCACACAAGGAAAATTTCAGGAAAGGTCATCTGGTTTCATGTGTGACGTGGGTATGGATTCATCAATCGTGATGACACCAAGCAAGATACATTCATTCATTATACGGCCATACAGAGGAACAACCCCAGAAAATACTATCGCAGCCTGGGAGAGGGAGAGATGGTGGAATTTGACATAATCAGGGGAGAGAAAGGTCTACGAGCAATCAACGTCACGGGTCCAGGTGGTGCTCCAGTGAAGGGCAGCAGGTATGCAGCAGATCGCAGGCATTATTGGTGCCATCCACACCGTGGAGGTCATCCACATCACTACCGATGCCATGGAGATGGAATGTATTCCACAGAAAACGTGACAGAAAGTGTAAACCAGAGGCCATCTGTATGCAGTCAACAGGATCCTAATGCCGAATCGCAGAGTGCATTATTGGGAAGAACAGCTAACCTTGAGAAACCAAGTGGATATACGCAACAGAACCTGCAAGAAACTGTTCGGTCGTTTCGGTGTGGACCTACGATGATGGAAGACACCAATTCCAATATGGCCTACCTCAATCCGGCTCATTCAAACGCTACTGATCAGGACCGGGAAGTAGAAGTAGTGACCCACAAGGCCACAGAGGAAGACTTAGAATCCTCTAAACCCAATGCATCAGATTCAGTTATGCTCATCCCTAAACCTCACCATCCTGCAAAAACCCAGGGGGAAGCTAAAGAGGCCGTGAAATGGCTCTTTCCAGAGTTGCATCGTCCTGACTATGAGTACACCTCAATGAGTGGTGAAGAATTTATCTCACTGTTGCAGCAGGCATCGAGAAAGCCAGGGAAGAGGCGCACAGGGGTTCTAGCCCATTAGTTATAGACCCTTCTCATGTCTGATCTGTAATGATTATACTAATGTGATTTTCAAACTTGTTTGCTCTACAGTTACTAAATGCATTGAGGTTTAAAACATAATTGTTTCAGTACCTGCAACCTAATGTATTTCATGTCAGTAAAATGTCAATGTTGTGAAAAAAAAAATTGACTTTATGACTATGTGGAGAGACGAATGCATGAGGACACGCATCATTCAAGCGGGGTTGAGTGTGGTATCCCCCAGAACTTACAGGACTCATGCTCCCTTCAACTGACATGTACATTGCCTTATTGTACCAGGTGCTCCATGTAGGACCCTATGAGAACCTGTGTAGCCCAGACTTTTTGCCAAAAAGGACAGCTGTATACTCTGGGCTGCCATATAAACAGACATAACCTGCAGCTTTACCCTTTCCCCCCTTTTTCTTGGAGCCTAGCAACAGTGGATGGTGTGATGGAGGACACAGCCCACACCTCTCATCTGATTGGCCAATCCCTAGAGAGAGCCCAGAGGGAGGGTGGAGTGATGGAGAGATTGGTGTGAGGACTGGGGGGTGCTGTAAAGCTGGGACAGCAGACTAGAGGACAGCAGAACAAGCAGTGGGATCCTGAGTGAGTTGCAGAGGCTGAGTTCCTGTGTGTCAGTTCCAGAGTATCCTGTCAGCACTAGTATCATTGTGCAAGTCCCAGCAGCAACAGCAAGGAACTCCTCTGGAGAGAGAGGGAGTGAGATCAGTGAGGTTTCATCAGTAACAGCTCACTGCCCATATAAGAACAGAGGAAGTAGCAGCTACAGAGAATGCCCTATCCATGCAGAGACAGTGCTGTGAATACAGCAGCCAGAGACAGCACTGAGAGGTAACTCCATCCTCAGGGAGGATTCTGTACAAGTAAACAGGCTCCCTGCTCACACACTGTCTACAAACATTGCAGCTGGCACTACTCTAGGAGTATAGAACCACTTTGTCTGTGGCACAGCATAACTTGTTGCCAGCAATAGCACAAACTGCCTCCTCTTACATTAAATTACCTAAGTCTTAGTAGAAAGGACAGCACACACAGTGCTAGTGCCACCGTTGCTTATCTGCCAGGCCTTACAGACCAGTGACATTGTACATCAGATGAACTGTGACAGCCAGGTTACAGTGCAAAGGAGGCCTGAACAGAACTACCCAGAGCGAATGGGTAAGGCAGTGGATCAGTTTTCCCTCAGTGTGGCCACAGAGAGGACAGACCTTTATTTACACTACAGGGACATGTCTAAGAAAGACTAAATATATATATGCATATATATCCACATGTGGACACACTCTAAAGGGGGTTACAGACCTGTGCACAGGCGGAAGAACATAAGTTGTACTAATACTTACTTCTGAATACATGGGATACTCAGTAAGGGTAATCAGATAATTGTAACTGGTAACAAACTGTTTTTCTTATGCATGCATATTTTGATGGTAACAGCTTGAATATTTGAGTTAAGGTTTGAATAGTATAATAAGTCAATATAACCAATTCAGGTAAACGTGCATAACTGCTGAGAAGGACTGTGATGGGATATGCAACACCTGAATAATTAAACAGTCTATGACAGTATTGGCATAATCTACGGTGTGAAGACCAACTGTTTATTATCTGTACTTGATGATTTACTGTAACGTATTACTATTATTCAAGTTGTTTGATTTTCCCACTGCCTTTAATAAACCGAAGTTGAGTTGACTGCTCCCTGAACAACCCACTTGTGCAGACGAATATCCCTTACATCTCCGAAGTATCGTGAACGAACTTCCATCTTAAGTTGGTATCCCGGTACACAGATAGTGTAAAGCGGACATAATCACCAGGTAAAAGATCATCTACTCACCCAATAACATTGTCCTTTATTTGCCCGGGTATCACATGTCCACCTCATCATCATCCTCCGATTCATCACCGTGTACATCCCCCTCCTCACAGATTATCAATTCGTCCCCACTGGAATCCACCATCACAGCTCCCTGTGTTCTTTGTGGAGGCAATTGCTGCTGGTGAATATCTCCACGGAGGAATTGATTATAATTCATTTTAATGAACATCATCTTCTCCACATTTTCTGGAAGTAACCTCGTACGCCGATTGCTGACAAGGTGAGCGGCGGCACTAAACACTCTTTCGGAGTACACACTTGTGGGAGGGCAACTTAGGTAGAATAAAGCCAGTTTGAGCAAGGGCCTCCAAATTGCCTCTTTTTCCTGCCAGTATACGTACGGACTGTCTGACGTGCCTACTTGGATGCGGTCACTCATATAATCCTCCACCATTCTTTCAATGGTGAGAGAATCATATGCAGTGACAGTAGACGACATGTCCGTAATCGTTGGCAGGTCCTTCAGTCCGGACCAGATATCAGCATCAGCAGTCGCTCCAGACTGCCCTGCATCACAGCCAGCGGGTGGGCTCGGAATTCTGAGCCTTTTCCTCGCACCCCCAGTTGCGGGAGAATGTGAAGGAGGAGATGTTGACAGGTCGCGTTCCGCTTGACTTGACAATTTTCACACCAGCAGTTCTTTGAACCCCTGCAGACTTGTGTCTGCCGGAAAGAGAGATACAACGTAGGTTTTAAATCTAGGATCGAGCACGGTGGACAAAATGTAGTGCTCTGATTTCAACAGATTGACCACCCATGAATCCTTGTTGAGAGAATTAAGGGCTCCATCCACAAGTCCCACATGCCTAGCGGAATCGCTCTGTGTTAGCTCCTCCTTCAATGTCTCCAGCTTCTTCTGCAAAAGCCTGATGAGGGGAATGACCTGACTCAGGCTGGCAGTGTCTGAACTGACTTCACGTGTGGCAAGTTCAAAAGGTTGCAGAACCTTGCACAATGTTGAAATCATTCTCCACTGCGCTTGAGACAGGTGCATTTCACCTCCTATATCGTGGTCAGTTGTATAGGCTTGAATGGCCTTTTGCTGCTCCTCCAACCTCTGAAGCATATAGAGGGTTGAATTCCACCTCGTTACCACTTCTTGCTTCAGATGATGGCAGGGCAGGTTCAGGCGTTTTTGGTGTTGCTCCAGTCTTCTGTACGTGGTGCCTGTACGCCGAAAGTGTCCCGCAATTCTTCTGGCCACCGACAGCATTTCTTGCACGCCCCTGTCGTTTTTTAAATAATTCTGCACCACCAAATTCAAGGTATGTGCAAAACATGGGACGTGCTGGAATTTGCCCAGATTTAATGCACACACAATATTGCTGGCGTTGTCCGATGCCACAAATCCACAGGAGAGTCCAATTGGGGTAAGCCATTCTGCGATGATCTTCCTCAGTTGCCGTAAGAGGTTTTTAGCTGTGTGCGTATTCTGGAAAGCGGTGATACAAAGCGTAGCCTGCCTAGGAAAGAGTTGGCGTTTGCGAGATGCTGCTACTGGTGCCGCCGCTGCTGTTCTTGCGGCGGGAGTCAAAAAATCTACCCAGTGGGCTGTCACAGTCATATAGTCCTGAGTCTGCCCTGCAACACTTGTCCACATGTCCGTGGTTAAGTGGACATTGGGTACAACTGCATTTTTTAGGACACTGGTGAGTCTTTTTCTGAGGTCTGTGTACATTTTCGGTATCGCCTGCCTAGAGAAATGGAACCTAGATGGTATTTGGTACCGGGGACACAGTACCTCAAACAAGTCTATAGTTGGCTCTGCAGTAATGATGGATACCGGAACCACGTTTCTCACCGCCCAGGATGCCAAGGCCTCAGTTATCCGCTTTGCAGCAGGATGACTGCTGTGATATTTCATCTTCCTCGCAAAGGACTGTTGGACAGTCAATTGCTTGGTGGAAGTAGTAAAAGTGGTCTTACGACTTCCCCTCTGTGATGACCATCGTCTCCCTTCAGCAACAACAGCAGCGCCAGCAGCAGTAGGCGTTACACTCAAGGATGCATCGGAGGAATCCCAGGCAGGAGAGGACTCGTCAGAATTGCCAGTGACATGGCCTTCAGGACTATTGGCATTCCTGGGGAAGGAGGAAATTGACACTGAGGGAGTTGGTGGGGTGGTTTGTGTGAGCTTGGTTACAAGAGGAAGGGATTTACTGGTCAGTGGACTGCTTCCACTGTCGCCCAAAGTTTTTGAACTTGTCACTGACTTATGATGAATGCGCTGCAGGTGACGTATAAGGGAGGATGTTCCGAGGTGGTTAACGTCCTTACCCCTACTTATTACAGCTTGACAAAGGCAACACACGGCTTGACACCTGTTGTCCACATTTCTGTTGAAATACTTCCACACCGAAGAGCTGATTTTTTTGGTATTTTCACCAGGCATGTCAATGGCCATATTCCTCCCACGGACAACAGGTGTCTCCCCGGGTGCCTGACTTAAACAAACCACCTCACCATCAGAATCCTCCTTGTCAATTTCCTCCCCAGCGCCAGCAACACCCATATCCTCCTCATCCTGGTGTACTTCAACACTGACATCTTCAATCTGACTATCAGGAACTGGACTGCGGGTGCTCCTTCTAGCACTTGCAGGGGGCGTGCAAATGGTGGAAGGCGCATGCTCTTCCCGTCCAGTGTTGGGAAGGTCAGGCATCGCAACCGACACAATTGGACTCTCCTTGTGGATTTGTGATTTCGAAGAACGCACAGTTCTTTGCTGTGCTTTTGCCAGCTTAAGTCTTTTCATTTTTCTAGCGAGAGGCTGAGTGCTTCCATCCTCATGTGAAGCTGAACCACTAGCCATGAACATAGGCCAGGGCCTCAGCCGTTCCTTGCCACTCCGTGTGGTAAATGGCATATTGGCAAGTTTACGCTTCTCCTCCGACGATTTTATTTTAGATTTTTGAGTCCTTTTTTTACTGATATTTTGTGTTTTGGATTTTACATGCTCTGTACTATGACATTGGGCATCGGCCTTGGCAGACGACGTTGATGGAATTTCATCGTCTCGGCCATGACTAGTGGCAGCAGCTTCAACACGAGGTGGAAGTGGATCTTGATCTTTTCCTAATTTTGGAACCTCAACATTTTTGTTCTCCATATTTTAATAGGCACAACTAAAAGGCACCTCAGGTAAACAATGGAGATGGATGGATACTAGTATACTTATGGATGACGAGTGACTGACGACACAGAGGTAGCTACAGCCGTGGACTACCGTACTGCGTCTGCTAGTATAGAGATGATAATGATATAAAAAATATATATATATATCACTACTGCAGGTATATATAATATAATGACGGACCTGCTGGACACTGTCAGCAGACTCCTACTACTAGTATGAAGAAGATAGAAAAAAAACCCACCACAGGTAGGTATACAATTATGGACGAGCACTGATGACACAGAGGTAGCTACAGCCGTGGACTACCGTACTGCGTCTGCTAGTATAGAGATGTTAATGATATAAAAAAATATATATATATATCACTACTGCAGGTATATATAATATAATGACGGACCTGCTGGACACTGTCAGCAGACTCCTAAACTACTAGTATGAAGAAGATAGAAAAAAAAACCCCACCACAGGTAGGTATACAATTATGGACGAGCACTGACGACACAGAGGTAGCTACAGCCGTGGACTACCGTACTGCGTCTGCTAGTATAGAGATGATAATGATATAAAAAATATATATATATCACTACTGCAGGTATATATAATATAATGACGGACCTGCTGGACACTGTCAGCAGACTCCTAAACTACTAGTATGAAGAAGATAGAAAAAAAAAACCCCACCACAGGTAGGTATACAATTATGGACGAGCACTGACGACACAGAGGTAGCCACAGCCGTGGACTACCGTACTGCGTCTGCTAATATAGAGATGATAAAGATGATAGAGATGAACAAAAAAAATATAACACTACTGCAGGTAAATATTTATATAATATAATGAATGACGGACCTGCTGGACACTGTCAGCAGAATGCGTTTATAGAATAAAAAAAAAAAAACACCACAGGAGTGTTTAACTTTTTCAGGCAGACAATATACTGGTGGTCACTGGTCAGTCACACTGGCAGCAAAAGTGTGCACTGTACTCCTGCTATAACTGTACCCCAGTCTCCCCCACAATTCAGCTGTATGAGCAGTGAGCACTCAGCACAGTCAGATATACATAGATGATATTATCATGCAGCACACTGAGGCTGAGCACAGATATGGTATGTGACTGTGTATCGTTTTTTTTCAGGCAGAGAACGGATTATATTAAATAATAAATAAAACTGGTGGTGGTCACTAGTAACTATCAGCAAAACTCTGCACTCTGAGTACTCCTAATGCTCCCCAAAATTACTAAGTTAGTAGTAAATCAACTCAAGTGTCTCTATCTATTCTAACGGAGAGGACGCCAGCCACGTCCTCTCCCTATCAATCTCAATGCACGTGTGAAAATGGCGGCGACGCGCGGCTCCTTATATAGAATCCGAGTCTCGCGATAGAATCCGAGCCTCGCGAGAATCCGACAGCGGGATGATGACGTTCGGGCGCGCTCGGGTTAACCGAGCAAGGCGGGAAGATCCGAGTCTGCCTCGGCCCCGTGTAAAAAGGCTGAAGTTCGGGGGGGTTCGGATTCCGAGGAATCGAACCAGCTCATCTCTAGTCTCCCGTCCATGAACTGAATGACCTCACTTCCATTTCAGACGCTACCACGAGGGTACTCGGTCGCAGCTCAGACGCTGCGGTTGTGTACACTAGAGATCCCGCCTAGACCGAGTTGCTGGCCTTAGCGTCTGCATACACGTGGAAGTCGCTGAGCGTCCGTGTCCGTCAGTGAGCGACTGTGTCCGTTATCAGTTATTAGGAGCGGTATTGTACATTAGTGATGAGCGGGTTCGGTTCCTCGGAATCCGAACCCCCCCGAACTTCAGCCTTTTTACACGGATCCGAGGCAGACTCGGATCTTCCCGCCTTGCTCGGCTAACCCGAGCGCGCCCGAACGTCATCATCCCGCTGTCGAATTCTCGCGAGGCTCGGATTCTATCGCGAGACTCGGATTCTATATAAGGAGCCGCGCGTCGCCGCCATTTTCACACGTGCATTGAGATTCATAGGGAGAGGACGTGGCTGGCGTCCTCTCCATATAGATTAGAAGAGAGAGAGTGAGAGTAAGACACTTGATTTACTGGAGCTTAGGAGTACTCAGAGAGTGCAGAGTTTACTAGTGACTGACCAGTGACCACCAGTGCAGTTTTATTATATTATTATTTAATATAATCCGTTCTCTGCCTGAAAAAAAATGATACACAGTGACACAGTAACAGTATACCATATCTGTGCTCAGCCTCAGTGTGCTGCATCATCTATGTATATCTGACTGTGCTGAGTGCTCAGTGCTCACACAGCTTAATTGTGGGGGAGACTGGGGAGCAGTAGCAGGAGTACATATTATTTAACAGTGCACACTTTTGCTGCCAGAGTGCCACTGCCAGTGTGACTGACCAGTGACCACTGTCTGACCACCAGTATATTGTGATTGTCTGCCTGAAAAAGTTAAACACTCGTCGTGTGGTGTTTTTATTCTATAAACGCATTCTGCTGACAGTGTCCAGCAGGTCCGTCATTAATTATATAATATATACCTGTCCGGCTGCAGTAGTGATATATATATATATTTTTTTTATATCATTATCATCCAGTCTATATTAGCAGCAGACGCAGTACGGTAGTCCACGGCTGTAGCTACCTCTGTGTCGGCAGTCGCTCGTCCATCCATAATTGTATACCACCTACCTGTGGTGTTTTTTTTTTTCTATCTTCTTGATACTAGTAGCTTACTTTAGGAGTCTGCAGTGCTGACAGTGTCCAGCAGGTCCGTCATTATAATATATACCTGTCCGGCTGCAGTAGTGATATATATATATTTTTATATCATTATCATCCAGTCTATATTAGCAGCAGACGCAGTACGGTAGTCCACGGCTGTAGCTACCTCTGTGTCGGCAGTCGCTCGTCCATCCATAATTGTATACCACCTACCTGTGGTGTTTTTTTTTTTCTATCTTCTTGATACTACTAGTAGCTTACTTTAGGAGTCTGCAGTGCTGCTGTCAGTGTCCAGCAGGTCCGTCATTATATAATATATACCTGTCCGGCTGCAGTAGTGATATATATATATTTTTTATATCATTATCATCCAGTCTATATTAGCAGCAGACGCAGTACGGTAGTCCACGGCTGTAGCTACCTCTGTGTCGGCAGTCGCTCGTCCATCCATAATTGTATACCACCTACCTGTTGTGTTTTTTTTTTCTATCTTCTTGATACTAGTAGCTTACTTTAGGAGTCTGCAGTGCTGACAGTGTCCAGCAGGTCCGTCATTATATAATATATACCTGTCCGGCTGCAGTAGTGATATATATATATTTTTTATATCATTATCATCCAGTCTATATTAGCAGCAGACGCAGTACGGTAGTCCACGGCTGTAGCTACCTCTGTGTCGGCAGTCGCTCGTCCATCCATAATTGTATACCACCTACCTGTGGTGTTTTTTTTTTTTTCTATCTTCTTGATACTAGTAGCTTACTTTAGGAGTCTGCAGTGCTGACAGTGTCCAGCAGGTCCGTCATTATATAATATATACCTGTCCGGCTGCAGTAGTGATATATATATATTTTTTATATCATTATCATCCAGTCTATATTAGCAGCAGACGCAGTACGGTAGTCCACGGCTGTAGCTACCTCTGTGTCGGCAGTCGCTCGTCCATCCATAATTGTATACCACCTACCTGTGGTGTTTTTTTTTTCTATCTTCTTGATACTAGTAGCTTACTTTAGGAGTCTGCAGTGCTGACAGTGTCCAGCAGGTCCGTCATTATATAATATATACCTGTCCAGTTGCAGTAGTGATATATATATATTTTTTATATCATTATCATCCAGTCTATATTAGCAGCAGACGCAGTACGGTAGTCCACGGCTGTAGCTACCTCTGTGTCGGCAGTCGCTCGTCCATCCATAAGTATACTAGTATCCATCCATCTCCATTGTTTACCTGAGGTGCCTTTTAGTTGTGCCTATTAAAATATGGAGAACAAAAATGTTGAGGTTCCAAAAATAGGGAAAGATCAAGATCGACTTCCACCTCGTGCTGAAGCTGCTGCCACTAGTCATGGCCGAGACGATGAAATGCCAGCAACGTCGTCTGCCAAGGCCGATGCCCAATGTCATAGTACAGAGCATGTAAAATCCAAAACACCAAATATCAGTAAAAAAAGGACTCAAAAATCTAAAATAAAATTGTCGGAGGAGAAGCGTAAACTTGCCAATATGCCATTTACCACACGGAGTGGCAAGGAACGGCTGAGGCCCTGGCCTATGTTCATGGCTAGTGGTTCAGCTTCACATGAGGATGGAAGCACTCAGCCTCTCGCTAGAAAAATGAAAAGACTCAAGCTGGCAAAAGCACAGCAAAGAACTGTGCGTTCTTCGAAATCACAAATCCACAAGGAGAGTCCAATTGTGTCGTTTGCGATGCCTGACCTTCCCAACACTGGACGTGAAGAGCATGCGCCTTCCACCATTTGCACGCCCCCTGCAAGTGCTGGAAGGAGCACCCGCAGTCCAGTTTCTGATAGTCAGATTGAAGATGTCATTGTTGAAGTACACCAGGATGAGGAGGATATGGGTGTTGCTGGCACTGGGGAGGAAATTGACCAGGAGGATTCTGATGGTGAGGTGGTTTGTTTAAGTCAGGCACCCGGGGAGACACCTGTTGTCCGTGGGAGGAATAGGGCCATTGACATGCCTGGTTAAAATACCAAAAAAATCAGCTCTTCGGTGTGGAAGTATTTCAACAGAAATGCGGACAACATTTGTCAAGCCGTGTGTTGCCTTTGTCAAGCTGTAATAAGTAGGGGTAAGGACGTTAACCACCTCGGAACATCCTCCCTTATATGTCACCTGCAGCGCATTCATCATAAGTCAGTGACAAGTTCAAAAACTTTGGGCGACAGCGGAAGCAGTCCACTGACCAGTAAATCCCTTCCTCTTGTAACCAAGCTCACGCAAACCACCCCACCAACTCCCTCAGTGTCAATTTCCTCCTTCCCCAGGAATGCCAATAGTCCTGCAGGCCATGTCACTGGCAATTCTGACGAGTCCTCTCCTGCCTGGGATTCCTCCGATGCATCCTTGCGTGTAACGCCTACTGCTGCTGGCGCTGCTGTTGTTGCTGCTGGGAGTCGATGGTCATCCCAGAGGGGAAGTCGTACTCGTAAGACCACTTTTACTACTTCCACCAAGCAATTGACTGTCCAACAGTCCTTAGCGAGGAAGATGAAATATCACAGCAGTCATCCTGCTGCAAAGCGGATAACTGAGGCCTTGGCATCCTGGGCGGTGAGAAACGTGGTTCCGGTATCCATCATTACTGCAGAGCCAACTAGAGACTTGTTGGAGGTACTGTGTCCCCGGTACCAAATACCATCTAGGTTCCATTTCTCTAGGCAGGCGATACCGAAAATGTACACAGACCTCAGAAAAAGACTCACCAGTGTCCTAAAAAATGCAGTTGTACCCAATGTCCACTTAACCACGGACATGTGGACAAGTGGAGCAGGGCAGGCTCAGGACTATATGACTGTGACAGCCCACTGGGTAGATGTATGGACTCCCGCCGCAAGAACAGCAGCGGCGGCACCAGTAGCAGCATCTCGCAAACGCCAACTCTTTCCTAGGCAGGCTACGCTTTGTATCACCGCTTTCCAGAATACGCACACAGCTAAAAACCTCTTACGGCAACTGAGGAAGATCATCGCAGAATGGCTTACCCCAATTGGACTCTCCTGTGGATTTGTGGCATCGGACAACGCCAGCAATATTGTGTGTGCATTAAATCTGGGCAAATTCCAGCACGTCCCATGTTTTGCACATACCTTGAATTTGGTGGTGAAGAATTATTTAAAAAACGAGAGGGGCGTGCAAGAGATGCTGTCGGTGGCCAGAAGAATTGCGGGACACTTTCGGCGTACAGGCACCACGTACAGAAGACTGGAACACCACCAAAAACGCCTGAACCTGCCCTGCCATCATCTGAAGCAAGAAGTGGTAACGAGGTGGAATTCAACCCTCTATATGCTTCAGAGGTTGGAGGAGCAGCAAAAGGCCATTCAAGCCTATACAACTGAGCACGATATAGGAGGTGGAATCCACCTGTCTCAAGCGCAGTGGAGAATGACTTCAACGTTGTGCAAGGTTCTGCAACCTTTTGAACTTGCCACACATGAAGTCTGTTCAGACACTGCCAGCCTGAGTCAGGTCATTCCCCTCATCAGGCTTTTGCAGAAGAAGCTGGAGACATTGAAGGAGGAGCTAACACAGAGCGATTCCGCTAGGCATGTGGGACTTGTGGATGGAGCCCTTAATTCGCTTAACAAGGATTCACGGGTGGTCAATCTGTTGAAATCAGAGCACTACATTTTGGCCACCGTGCTCGATCCTAGATTTAAAACCTACCTTGGATCTCTCTTTCCTGCAGACACAAGTCTGCTGGGGTTCAAAGAACTGTTGGTGACAAAATTGTCAAGTCAAGCGGAACGCGACCTGTCAACATCTCCTCCTTCACATTCTCCCGCAACTGGGGGTGCGAGGAAAAGGCTCAGAATTCCGAGCCCACCCGCTGGCGGTGATGCAGGGCAGTCTGGAGCGACTGCTGATGCTGACATCTGGTCCGGACTGAAGGACCTGACAACGATTACGGACATGTCGTCTACTGTCACTGCATATGATTCTCTCCCCATTGAAAGAATGGTGGAGGATTATATGAGTGACCGCATCCAAGTAGGCACGTCAGACAGTCCGTACGTATACTGGCAGGAAAAAGAGGCAATTTGGAGGCCCTTGCACAAACTGGCTTTATTCTACCTAAGTTGCCCTCCCACAAGTGTGTACTCCGAAAGAGTGTTTAGTGCCGCCGCTCACCTTGTCAGCAATCGGCGTACGAGGTTACATCCAGAAAATGTGGAGAAGATGATGTTCATTAAAGTGAATTATAATCAATTCCTCTGTGGAGACATTCACCAGCAGCAATTGCCTCCACAAAGTACACAGGGAGCTGAGATGGTGGATTCCAGTGGGGACGAATTGATAATCTGTGAGGAGGGGGATGTACACGGTGATATATCGGAGGATGATGATGAGGTGGACATCTTGCCTCTGTAGAGCCAGTTTGTGCAAGGAGAGATTAATTGCTTCTTTTTTGGTGGGGGTCCAAACCAACCCGTCATTTCAGTCACAGTCGTGTGGCAGACCCTGTCACTGAAATGATGGGTTGGTTAAAGTGTGCATGTCCTGTTTATACAACATAAGGGTGGGTGGGAGGGCCCAAGGACAATTCCATCTTGCACCTCTTTTTTCTTTCATTCTTCTTTGCGTCATGTGCTGTTTGGGGAGTGTTTTTTGGAAGGGCCATCCTGCGTGACACTGCAGTGCCACTCCTAGATGGGCCAGGTGTTTGTGTCGGCCACTTGGGTCGCTTATCTTACTCACACAGCTACCTAATTGCGCCTCTTTTTTTCTTTGCGTCATGTGCTGTTTGGGGAGTGTTTTTTGGAAGGGCCATCCTGCGTGACACTGCAGTGACACTCCTAGATGGGCCAGGTGTTTGTGTCTGCCACTTGGGTCGCTTATCTTACTCACACAGCTACCTAATTGCGCCTCTTTTTTTCTTTGCGTCATGTGCTGTTTGGGGAGTGTTTTTTGGAAGGGCCATCCTGCGTGACACTGCAGTGCCACTCCTAGATGGGCCAGGTGTTTGTGTCGGCCACTTGGGTCGCTTAGCTTACTCTCACAGCTACCTCATTGCGCCTCTTTTTTTCTTTGCGTCATGTGCTGTTTGGGGAGTGTTTTTTGGAAGGGCCATCCTGCGTGACACTGCAGTGCCACTCCTAGATGGGCCAGGTGTTTGTGTCGGCCACTTGGGTCGCTTATCTTACTCACACAGCTACCTCATTGCGCCTCTTTTTTTTCTTCTTTGCGTCATGTGCTGTTTGGGGAGTGTTTTTTGGAAGGGCCATCCTGCGTGACACTGCAGTGCCACTCCTAGATGGGCCAGGTGTTTGTGTCGGCCACTTGGGTCGCTTATCTTAGTCACACAGCTACCTCATTGCGCCTCTTTTTTTTCTTCTTTGCGTCATGTGCTGTTTGGGGAGTGTTTTTTGGAAGGGCCATCCTGCGTGACACTGCAGTGCCACTCCTAGATGGGCCAGGTGTTTGTGTCGGCCACTTGGGTCGCTTATCTTACTCACACAGCTACCTCATTGCGCCTCTTTTTTTTCTTCTTTGCGTCATGTGCTGTTTGGGGAGTGTTTTTTGGAAGGGCCATCCTGCGTGACACTGCAGTGCCACTCCTAGATGGGCCAGGTGTTTGTGTCGGCCACTTGGGTCGCTTATCTTACTCACACAGCTACCTAATTGCACCTCTTTTTTTCTTTGCGTCATGTGCTGTTTGGGGAGTGTTTTTTGGAAGGGCCATCCTGCGTGACACTGCAGTGCCACTCCTAGATGGGCCAGGTGTTTGTGTCGGCCACTTGGGTCGCTTATCTTACTCACACAGCTACCTCATTGCGCCTCTTTTTTTCTTTGCGTCATGTGCTGTTTGGGGAGTGTTTTTTGGAAGGGCCATCCTGCGTGACACTGCAGTGCCACTCCTAGATGGGCCAGGTGTTTGTGTCGGCCACTTGGGTCGCTGAGCTTAGTCATCCAGCGACCTCGGTGCAAATTTTAGGACTAAAAATAATATTGTGAGGTGTGAGGTGTTCAGAATAGACTGAAAATGAGTGGAAATAATGGTTATTGAGGTTAATAATACTTTGGGATCAAAATGACCCCCAAATTCTATGATTTAAGCTGTTTTTTAGGGTTTTTTGAAAAAAAAAAAGCCGAATCCAAAACACACCCGAATCCGACAAAAAAAATTCGGTGAGGTTTTGCCAAAACGCGTTCGAACTAGAGATGAGCGGGTTCGGTTTCTCTGAATCCGAACCCGCCCGAACTTCATGTTTTTTTTACACGGGTCCGAGCGACTCGGATCTTCCCGCCTTGCTCGGTTAACCCGAGCGCGCCCGAACGTCATCATCACGCTGTCGGATTCTCGCGAGGCTCGGATTCTATCCCGAGACTCGGATTCTATATAAGGAGCCGCGCGTCGCGGCCATTTTCACACGTGCATTGAGACTGATAGGGAGAGGACGTGGCTGGCGTCCTCTCCGTTTAGAAATTAAAATAGATAGGAGAGTGAGAGTGAGACACTTCATTTACTTACTGGAGCTTAGGAGGAGTTATACTAGTGACTGATGACCAGTGACCTGACCACCAGTGCAGTTTTATAATTTATTATTATTTAATAATCCGTTCTGTTCTTGTTCTCTGCCTGAAAAAAACGATACACAGTGACTCAGTCACACTCACATACCATATCTGTGCTCAGCCCAGTGTGCTGCATCATCTATGTATAATATCTGACTGTGCTCACACAGCTTAATTGTGGGGGAGACTGGGGAGCAGTTATAGGTTATAGCAGGAGCCAGGAGTACATATTAAACAGTGCACACTTTTGCTGCCAGAGTGCCACTGCCAGTGTGACTGACCACTGACCACTGTGACCAGTGACCTGACCACACTGACCACCAGTATAGTATATTGTGATTGAATGTCTGCCTGAAAAAGTACACTCGTCGTGTGACTTGTGTGGTGTTTTTTTATTCTATAAAAATTAAAAAACTAATTCTGCTGACAGTGTCCAGCAGGTCCGTCATTATATAATATATACCTGTCCGGCTGCAGTAGTGATATATATATATTTTTTATATCATTATTTATCATCCAGTCTATACTAGCAGCAGACACAGTACGGTAGTTCACGGCTGTAGCTACCTCTGTGTCGGCACTCGGCAGTCCATCCATAATTGTATACCACCTACCCGTGGTTTTTTTTTTCTTTCTTCTTTATACATACTACATCTCATTATCATCCAGTCTATATTAGCAGCAGACACAGTACAGTATGGTAGTCCACGGCTGTAGCTACCTCTGTGTCGGCACTCGGCAGTCCATCCATAATTGTATACCACCTACCCGTGGTTTTTTTTTCTTTCTTCTTTATACATACTACATCTCATTATCAAACAGTCTATATTAGCAGCAGACACAGTACGGTAGTTCACGGCTGTAGCTACAACTGTGTCGGCACTCGGCAGTCCATCCATAATTGTATACCACCTACCCGTGGTTTTTTTTTTCTTTCTTCTTTATACATACATACTACATCTCATTATCATCCAGTCTATATTAGCAGCAGACACAGTACAGTACGGTAGTCCACGGCTGTAGCTACCTCTGTGTCGGCACTCGGCAGTCCATCCATAATTGTATACCACCTACCCGTGGTTTTTTTTTTCTTTCTTCTTTATACATACTACATCTCATTATCATCCAGTCTATATTAGCAGCAGACACAGTACAGTACGGTAGTCCACGGCTGTAGCTACCTCTGTGTCGGCACTCGGCACTCGGCAGTCCATCCATAATTGTATACCACCTACCCGTGGTTTTTTTTTTCTTTCTTCTTTATACATACTACATCTCATTATCAACCAGTCTATATTAGCAGCAGACACAGTACAGTACGGTACTCCACGGCTGTAGCTACCTCTGTGTCGGCACTCGGCAGTCCATCCATAATTGTATACCACCTACCCGTGGTTTTTTTTTTCTTTCTTCTTTATACATACTACATCTCATTATCATCCAGTCTATATTAGCAGCAGACACAGTACAGTACGGTAGTCCACGGCTGTAGCTACCTCTGTGTCGGCACTCGGCAGTCCATCCATAATTGTATACCACCTACCCGTGGTTTTTTTTTTCTTTCTTCTTTATACATACTACATCTCATTATCAACCAGTCTATATTAGCAGCAGACACAGTACAGTACGGTAGTCCACGGCTGTAGCTACCTCTGTGTCGGCACTCGGCAGTCCATCCATAATTGTATACCACCTACCCGTGGTTTTTTTTTTCTTTCTTCTTTATACATACTACATCTCATTATCATCCAGTCTATATTAGCAGCAGACACAGTACAGTACGGTAGTCCACGGCTGTAGCTACCTCTGTGTCGGCACTCGGCAGTCCATCCATAATTGTATACCACCTACCCGTGGGTTTTTTTTTCTTTCTTCTTTATACATACTACATCTCATTATCAACCAGTCTATATTAGCAGCAGACACAGTACAGTACGGTAGTCCACGGCTGTAGCTACCTCTGTGTCGGCACTCGGCAGTCCATCCATAATTGTATACCACCTACCCGTGGTTTTTTTTTTCTTTCTTCTTTATACATACTACATCTCATTATCATCCAGTCTATATTAGCAGCAGACACAGTAAAGTACGGTAGTCCACGGCTGTAGCTACCTCTGTGTCGGCACTCGGCAGTCCATCCATAATTGTATACCACCTACCCGTGGTTTTTTTTTTCTTTCTTCTTTATACATACTACATCTCATTATCATCCAGTCTATATTAGCAGCAGACACAGTACAGTACGGTAGTCCACGGCTGTAGCTACCTCTGTGTCGGCACTCGGCAGTCCATCCATAATTGTATACCACCTACCAGTTGTTTTTTTTTCTTTCTTTATACATACTACATCTCATTATCAACCAGTCTATATTAGCAGCAGACACAGTACAGTACGGTAGTCCACGGCTGTAGCTACCTCTGTGTCGGCACTCGGCAGTCCATCCATAATTGTATACCACCTACCCGTGGTTTTTTTTTTCTTTCTTCTTTATACATACTACATCTCATTATCAACCAGTCTATATTAGCAGCAGACACAGTACAGTACGGTAGTCCACGGCTGTAGCTACCTCTGTGTCGGCACTTGGCAGTCCATCCATAATTGTATACCACCTACCCGTGGTTTTTTTTTTTCTTTCTTATTTATACATACTACATCTCATTATCATCCAGTCTATATTAGCAGCAGACACAGTACAGTACGGTAGTCCACGGCTGTAGCTATCTCTGTGTCGGCACTCGGCAGTCCATCCATAATTGTATACCACCTACCCGTGGTTTTTTTTTCTTTCTTCTTTATACATACTACATCTCATTATCAACCAGTCTATATTAGCAGCAGACACAGTACAGTACGGTAGTCCACGGCTGTAGCTACCTCTGTGTCGGCACTCGGCAGTCCATCCATAATTGTATACTAGTATCCATCCATCTCCATTGTTTACCTGAGGTGCCTTTTAGTTGTGCCTATTAAAATATGGAGAACAAAAATGTTGAGGTTCCAAAATTAGGGAAAGATCAAGATCCACTTCCACCTCGTGCTGAAGCTGCTGCCACTAGTCATGGCCGAGACGATGAAATGCCAGCAACGTCGTCTGCCAAGGCCGATGCCCAATGTCATAGTACAGAGCATGTCAAATCCAAAACACCAAATATCAGTAAAAAAAGCGTAAACTTGCCAATATGCCATTTACCACACGGAGTGGCAAGGAACGGCTGAGGCCCTGGCCTATGTTCATGGCTAGTGGTTCAGCTTCACATGAGGATGGAAGCACTCAGCCTCTCGCTAGAAAACTGAAAAGACTCAAGCTGGCAAAAGCACCGCAAAGAACTGTGCGTTCTTCGAAATCCCAAATCCACAAGGAGAGTTAAATTGTGTCGGTTGCGATGCCTGATCTTCCCAACACTGGACGTGAAGAGCATGCACCTTCCACCATTTGCATGCCCCCTGCAAGTGCTGGAAGGAGCACCCGCAGTCCAGTTCCTGATAGTCAGATTGAAGATGTCAGTGTTGAAGTACACCAGGATGAGGAGGATATGGGTGTTGCTGGCGCTGGGGAGGAAATTGACCAGGAGGATTCTGATGGTGAGGTGGTTTGTTTAAGTCAGGCACCCGGGGAGACACCTGTTGTCCGTGGGAGGAATATGGCCGTTGACATGCCTGGTGAAAATACCCAAAAAATCAGCTCTTCAGTGTGGAGGTATTTCAACAGAAAAGCGGACAACAGGTGTCAAGCCGTGTGTTGCCTTTGTCAAGCTGTAATAAGTAGGGGTAAGGACGTTAACCACCTCGGAACATCCTCCCTTATACGTCACCTGCAGCGCATTCATAATAAGTCAGTGACAAGTTCAAAAACTTTGGGCGACAGCGGAAGCAGTCCACTGACCAGTAAATCCCTTCCTCTTGTAACCAAGCTCACGCAAACCACCCCACCAACTCCCTCAGTGTCAATTTCCTCCTTCCCCAGGAATGCCAATATTCCTGCAGGCCATGTCACTGGCAATTCTGACGAGTCCTCTCCAGCCTGGGATTCCTCCGATGCATCCTTGCGTGTAACGCCTACTGCTGCTGGCGCTGCTGTTGTTGCTGCTGGGAGTCGATGGTCATCCCAGAGGGGAAGTCGTAAGCCCACTTGTACTACTTCCAGTAAGCAATTGACTGTCCAACAGTCCTTTGCGAGGAAGATAAAATATCACAGCAGTCATCCTGCTGCAAAGCGGATAACTGAGGCCTTGACAACTATGTTGGTGTTAGACGTGCGTCCGGTATCCGCCGTTAGTTCACAGGGAACTAGACAATTTATTGAGGCAGTGTGCCCCCGTTACCAAATACCATCTAGGTTCCACTTCTCTAGGCAGGCGATACCGAGAATGTACACGGACGTCAGAAAAAGACTCACCAGTGTCCTAAAAAATGCAGTTGTACCCAATGTCCACTTAACCACGGACATGTGGACAAGTGGAGCAGGGCAGGGTCAGGACTATATGACTGTGACAGCCCACTGGGTAGATGTATGGACTCCCGCCGCAAGAACAGCAGCGGCGGCACCAGTAGCAGCATCTCGCAAACGCCAACTCTTTCCTAGGCAGGCTACGCTTTGTATCACCGCTTTCCAGAATACGCACACAGCTGAAAACCTCTTACGGCAACTGAGGAAGATCATCGCGGAATGGCTTACCCCAATTGGACTCTCCTGTGGATTTGTGGCATCGGACAACGCCAGCAATATTGTGTGTGCATTAAATATGGGCAAATTCCAGCACGTCCCATGTTTTGCACATACCTTGAATTTGGTAGTGCAGAATTTTTTAAAAAACGACAGGGGCGTGCAAGAGATGCTGTCGGTGGCCAGAAGAATTGCGGGACACTTTCGGCGTACAGGCACCACGTACAGAAGACTGGAGCACCACCAAAAACTACTGAACCTGCCCTGCCATCATCTGAAGCAAGAAGTGGTAACGAGGTGGAATTCAACCCTCTATATGCTTCAGAGGTTGGAGGAGCAGCAAAAGGCCATTCAAGCCTATACAATTGAGCACGATATAGGAGGTGGAATGCACCTGTCTCAAGCGCAGTGGAGAATGATTTCAACGTTGTGCAAGGTTCTGATGCCCTTTGAACTTGCCACACGTGAAGTCAGTTCAGACACTGCCAGCCTGAGTCAGGTCATTCCCCTCATCAGGCTTTTGCAGAAGAAGCTGGAGACATTGAAGGAGGAGCTAACACGGAGCGATTCCGCTAGGCATGTGGGACTTGTGGATGGAGCCCTTAATTCGCTTAACAAGGATTCACGGGTGGTCAATCTGTTGAAATCAGAGCACTACATTTTGGCCACCGTGCTCGATCCTAGATTTAAAGCCTACCTTGGATCTCTCTTTCCGGCAGACACAAGTCTGCTGGGGTTGAAAGACCTGCTGGTGAGAAAATTGTCAAGTCAAGCGGAACGCGACCTGTCAACATCTCCTCCTTCACATTCTCCCGCAACTGGGGGTGCGAGGAAAAGGCTCAGAATTCCGAGCCCACCCGCTGGCGGTGATGCAGGGCAGTCTGGAGCGACTGCTGATGCTGACATCTGGTCCGGACTGAAGGACCTGACAACGATTACGGACATGTCGTCTACTGTCACTGCATATGATTCTCTCAACATTGAAAGAATGGTGGAGGATTATATGAGTGACCGCATCCAAGTAGGCACGTCACACAGTCCGTACTTATACTGGCAGGAAAAAGAGGCAATTTGGAGGCCCTTGCACAAACTGGCTTTATTCTACCTAAGTTGCCCTCCCACAAGTGTGTACTCCGAAAGAGTGTTTAGTGCCGCCGCTCACCTTGTCAGCAATCGGCGTACGAGGTTACATCCAGAAAATGTGGAGCAGATGATGTTTATTAAAATGAATTATAATCAATTCCTCCGCGGAGACATTGACCAGCAGCAATTGCCTCCACAAAGTACACAGGGAGCTGAGATGGTGGATTCCAGTGGGGACGAATTGATAATCTGTGAGGAGGGGGATGTACACGGTGATATATCGGAGGATGATGATGAGGTGGACATCTTGCCTCTGTAGAGCCAGTTTGTGCAAGGAGAGATTAATTGCTTCTTTTTTGGTGGGGGTCCAAACCAACCCGTCATATCAGTCACAGTCGTGTGGCAGACCCTGTCACTGAAATGATGGGTTGGTTAAAGTGTGCATGTCCTGTTTATACAACATAAGGGTGGGTGGGAGGGCCCAAGGACAATTCCATCTTGCACCTCTTTTTTCTTTAAATTTTCTTTGCGTCATGTGCTATTTGGGGAGGGTTTTTTGGAAGGGACATCCTGCGTGACACTGCAGTGACACTCCTAGATGGGCCCGGTGTTTGTGTCGGCCACTAGAGTCGCTTATCTTACTCACACAGCTACCTCATTGCGCCTCTTTTTTTCTTTGCGTCATGTGCTGTTTGGGGAGGGTTTTTTGGAAGGGACATCCTGCGTGACACTGCAGTGACACTCCTAGATGGGCCCGGTGTTTGTGTCGGCCACTAGGGTCGCTTATCTTACTCACACAGCTACCTCATTGCGCCTCTTTTTTTCTTTGCGTCATGTGCTGTTTGGGGAGGGTTTTTTGGAAGGGACATCCTGCGTGACACTGCAGTGCCACTCCTAGATGGGCCCGGTGTTTGTGTCGGCCACTAGGGTCGCTTATCTTACTCACACAGCTACCTCATTGCGCCTCTTTTTTTCTTTGCGTCATGTGCTGTTTGGGGAGGGTTTTTTGGAAGGGACATCCTGCGTGACACTGCAGTGACACTCCTAGATGGGCCCGGTGTTTGTGTCGGCCACTAGGGTCGCTTATCTTACTCACACAGCTACCTCATTGCGCCTCTTTTTTTCTTTGCGTCATGTGCTGTTTGGGGAGGGGTTTTTGGAAGGGACATTCTGCGTGACACTGCAGTGCCACTCCTAGATGGGCCCGGTGTTTGTGTCGGCCACTAGGGTCGCTTATCTTACTCACACAGCTACCTCATTGCGCCTCTTTTTTTCTTTGCGTCATGTGCTGTTTGGGGAGGGTTTTTTGGAAGGGACATCCTGCGTGACACTGCAGTGCCACTCCTAGATGGGCCCGGTGTTTGTGTCGGCCACTAGGGTCGCTTATCTTACTCACACAGCTACCTCATTGCGCCTCTTTTTTTCTTTGCGTCATGTGCTGTTTGGGGAGGGTTTTTTGGAAGGGACATCCTGCGTGACACTGCAGTGACACTCCTAGATGGGCCCGGTGTTTGTGTCGGCCACTAGGGTCGCTTATCTTACTCACACAGCTACCTCATTGCGCCTCTTTTTTTCTTTGCGTCATGTGCTGTTTGGGGAGGGTTTTTTGGAAGGGACATCCTGCGTGACACTGCAGTGCCACTCCTAGATGGGCCCGGTGTTTGTGTCGGCCACTAGGGTCGCTTATCTTACTCACACAGCTACCTCATTGCGCCTCTTTTTTTCTTTGCGTCATGTGCTGTTTGGGGAGGGTTTTTTGGAAGGGACATCCTGCGTGACACTGCAGTGACACTCCTAGATGGGCCCGGTGTTTGTGTCGGCCACTAGGGTCGCTTATCTTACTCACACAGCTACCTCATTGCGCCTCTTTTGTTCTTTGCGTCATGTGCTGTTTGGGGAGGGTTTTTTGGAAGGGACATCCTGCGTGACACTGCAGTGCCACTCCTAGATGGGCCCGGTGTTTGTGTCGTCCACTAGGGTCGCTTATCTTACTCACACAGCTACCTCATTGCGCCTCTTTTTTTCTTTGCGTCATGTGCTGTTTGGGGAGGGGTTTTTGGAAGGGACATTCTGCGTGACACTGCAGTGCCACTCCTAGATGGGCCCGGTGTTTGTGTCGGCCACTAGGGTCGCTTATCTTACTCACACAGCTACCTCATTGCGCCTCTTTTTTTCTTTGCGTCATGTGCTGTTTGGGGAGGGTTTTTTGGAAGGGACATCCTGCGTGACACTGCAGTGCCACTCCTAGATGGGCCCGGTGTTTGTGTCGGCCACTAGGGTCGCTTATCTTACTCACACAGCTACCTCATTGCGCCTCTTTTTTTCTTTGCGTCATGTGCTGTTTGGGGAGGGTTTTTTGGAAGGGACATCCTGCGTGACACTGCAGTGACACTCCTAGATGGGCCCGGTGTTTGTGTCGGCCACTAGGGTCGCTTATCTTACTCACACAGCTACCTCATTGCGCCTCTTTTTTTCTTTGCGTCATGTGCTGTTTGGGGAGGGTTTTTTGGAAGGGACATCCTGCGTGACACTGCAGTGCCACTCCTAGATGGGCCCGGTGTTTGTGTCGGCCACTAGGGTCGCTTATCTTACTCACACAGCTACCTCATTGCGCCTCTTTTTTTCTTTGCGTCATGTGCTGTTTGGGGAGGGTTTTTTGGAAGGGACATCCTGCGTGACACTGCAGTGACACTCCTAGATGGGCCCGGTGTTTGTGTCGGCCACTAGGGTCGCTTATCTTACTCACACAGCTACCTCATTGCGCCTCTTTTTTTCTTTGCGTCATGTGCTGTTTGGGGAGGGTTTTTTGGAAGGGACATCCTGCGTGACACTGCAGTGCCACTCCTAGATGGGCCCGGTGTTTGTGTCGGCCACTAGGGTCGCTTATCTTACTCACACAGCTACCTCATTGCGCCTCTTTTTTTCTTTGCGTCATGTGCTGTTTGGGGAGGGTTTTTTGGAAGGGACATCCTGCGTGACACTGCAGTGACACTCCTAGATGGGCCCGGTGTTTGTGTCGGCCACTAGGGTCGCTTATCTTACTCACACAGCTACCTCATTGCGCCTCTTTTGTTCTTTGCGTCATGTGCTGTTTGGGGAGGGTTTTTTGGAAGGGACATCCTGCGTGACACTGCAGTGCCACTCCTAGATGGGCCCGGTGTTTGTGTCGTCCACTAGGGTCGCTTATCTTACTCACACAGCTACCTCATTGCGCCTCTTTTTTTCTTTGCGTCATGTGCTGTTTGGGGAGGGTTTTTTGGAAGGGACATCCTGCGTGACACTGCAGTGCCACTCCTAGATGGGCCAGGTGTTTGTGTCGGCCACTAGGGTCGCTTAGCTTAGTCATCCAGCGACCTCGGTGCAAATTTTAGGACTAAAAATAATATTGTGAGGTGTGAGGTATTCAGAATAGACTGAAAATGAGTGGAAATTATGGTTTTTGAGGTTAATAATACTTTGGGATCAAAATGACCCCCAAATTCTATGATTTAAGCTGTTTTTTAGGTTTTTTGGAAAAAAACACCCGAATCCAAAACACACCCGAATCCGACAAAAAAAAATCGGTTAGGTTTTGCCAAAACGCGGTCGAACCCAAAACACGGCCGCGGAACCGAACCCAAAACCAAAACACAAAACCCGAAAAATTTCCGGCGCTCATCTCTAGTTCGAACCCAAAACACGGCCGCGGAACCGAACCCAAAACCAAAACACAAAACCCGAAAAATTTCCGGTGCTCATCACTAGTGTACATCAGTAGCATCTGAATCCACTCAGCGTCTTATGAGCGCATTTGCTTGGATATGGAAGTGTGGTGAGTCTCCCTGTATCCCGCTTTCCAGAGGAAGGGTATACAGTACTAAAAATTCTCTCTACTTGTTAGTATGAATTGTTAATTTTTAGTACATATTGCATATGAGATCTGTATATTACTGTGGTTTCTGCATGTTATGTTGAAAAAGAACCAGTTGACTTGATACAGAAGTACAATTTTCCTACTTATTTCTCTCTTACGTCCTAGAGGATGCTGGGGACTCCGTAAGGACCATGGGGTATAGACGGGCTCCGCAGGAGACATGGGCACTATGAAGAACTTTTAGTATGGGTGTGCACTGGCTCCTCCCTCTATGCCCCTCCTCCAGACCTCAGTTAGATTCTGTGCCCAGAGGAGAATGGGTGCACTACAGGGGAGCTCTACTGAGTTTCTCTGATAAAAGAATTTTGTTAGGTTTTTTATTCTCAGGGAGCACTGCTGGCAACAGGCTCCCTGCATCGTGGGACTGAGGAGAGAGAAGCAGACCTACTTAAGTGATAGGCTCTGCTTCTTAGGCTACTGGACACCATTAGCTCCAGAGGTATTCGGAACGCAGGTCTCCCCCCGCCGTTCGTCCCAGAGCCGCGCCGCCGTCCTCCTCGCAGAGCCGGAAAATAGAAGCCGAGAGTATAAGAAGAAAAGAAGACTTCAAAGGCGGCAGAAGACTTCAGATCTTCCCTGAGGTAAACGCGCAGATGTAACGCTGCGCGCCATTGCTCCCACACGCTACACAAACTAACAGGCACGGATGGGTGCAGGGCGCAGGGGGGGGCGCCCTGGGCAGCAATATAAACCTCTGGACTGGCATTTAGTTATATGAGCTGCGGAGGCAGTAAATATATAAATCCCCCGCCATTTTTTGTACATTTGAGCGGGACCGAAGCCCGCCGCTGGAGGGGGCGGAGCTTGGTCCCACAGCACTAACCAGCGCCATTTTCTCCACAGTGATCTGCAGAGGAGCTGGCTCCCTGGACTCTCGCCTGCTGAACGGTGACATAGGGCTGAAAAGAGGGGGGGGGGGGGCACTTGTAGGCGCAGTGAGTGTATTACACAATTAATATATATAAAAGCGCTATATCTGGGAATTGTTTCCAGTGTCAGTTGGCGCTGGGTGTGTGCTGGCATACTCTCTCTCTATCTCTCCAAAGGGCCTTGTTGGGGAACTGTCCCCTTATAGATATATATCCCTGTGTGTGTGTGGGGGTGTCGGTACGCGTGTGTCGGCATGTCTGAAGCGGGAGGCTCATCTAAGGAGGAGGTGGAGCAGATGATTGTGGTGTCTCCGTCGGCAACACCGACTCATGATTGGTTGGACATGTGGAATATTTTAAATGCAAATGTGACCTTATTACATAAGAGAATGGACAAAGCTGATACCGACACGGATTCTGACTCCAGTGTCGACTATGATGAGGCAAGGTTACACCCAAAGATGGGCAAAAGTATTAATTATATGATTATGGCAATAAAAGATGTTTTGCATATCACTGATGATCCCTCTTTCCCTGACACGAGGGTGCGCATGTATAAGGCAAAGAAACCGGAGGTAACTTTTCCTCCATCTCATGAACGGAACGAATTATTTGAAAAAGCTTGGGAGACTCCAGACAAAAAACTGCAGATTCCCAAGAGGATCCTTATGGCGTATCCTTTCCCTGCAAAGGACAGGGGACGGTGGGAATCCTCACCCAGGATGGACAAGGCTTTAACGTGTCTGTCCAAGAAGGTGGCGCTACCGTCTCCAGACACGGCAGCCCTCAAGGATCCTGCTGATCGCAGACAGGAAACTACCTTAAAATCTATACGCATACGGCTGTTTTGCTCAGGCCGGCAATAGCATCGGCATGGGTTTGTAGCGCAGTTGCTGCGTGGACAGATACCTTATCAGCTGACTTTGATACCCTGGACAGGGATACCATTTTACTGACTTTAGGTCACATTAAAGACGCAGGGGTAAATTTACTAAGATGGGAGTTCTATTTAAGATGGGATGTTGCCCATAGCAACCAATCCGCTTCTACTTCTCATTTATCTAGCACCTTCTAGAAGATAATACCTGGAATCTTATTGGTTGCTATGGGCAACATCCCATCTTAAATAGAACTCCCATCTTAGTAAATTTACCCCGCAGTCTTATATATGAGAGACGCTCAAAGAGACGTTGGACTGCTTGGTTCCAGAGCCAACGCCATGGTGGTTTCTGCAAGGCGAGCTCTGTGGACCCGCCAATGGACGGGTGATGCCAACTCAAAGAAGCATATGAAGGTTTTACCTTACAAGGGTGAAGTTTTGTTTGGGGATGGTCTCGCGGACCTGATTTCCACAGCTACCGCGGGTAAATCTACGTTTTTGCCTTTTGTTCCCCCACAGCAAAAGAAAACTCCACAATATCAGATGCAGCCTTTTCGGTCGCATAAGTCCAGAAGAGGTCGGGGCTCCTCTTTCCTCGCCAGAGGTAAGGGTAGAGGAAAGAGAACACCTGCTTCGGCTAGTTCCCAGGAGCAGAAGTCCTCCCCGGCTTCTGCTAAATCCACCGCATGACGCTGGGGCTCCACGGAGGTGTCCGCACCGGTGGGGGCACGTCTTCGACTCTTCAGCCAGGTCTGGGTTCTTTCAGATGTGGATCCTTGGGCGATGGAAATTGCATCCCAAACTGGAGTTCGAAGAGGTGCCCCCTCGCCGATTTTTCAAGTCGTCCTTGCCAACCTCTACCCCGGAGAGGGAAGTAGTATTAGCTGCAATTCAAAAGCTGTGTCAGCAGCAAGTAATTGTCAAGGTTCCCCTGGTTCAACAGGGAAAAGGGTACTATTCAACCCTGTTCGTGGTCCCGAAGCCGGATGGCTCGGTCAGACCCATTTTAAATCTAAAATCCCTAAACCTGTACTTAAAGAAGTTCAAATTCAAGATGGAATCACTCCGGGCTGTGATATCCAGTCTGGAAGGGGGGGGTTTTATGGTATCACTGGACGTGAAGGATGCCTACCTTCATGTCCCCATATATCCTTCTCATCAGGAATACCTGAGATTCGCGGTACAGGACTGTCATTACCAGTTTCAGACATTGCCGTTTGGGCTTTCCACGGCACCGAGGATTTTCACCAAGGTAATGGCGGAGATGATGGTGCTCCTGCGCAGGCAGGGAGTCACAATTATCCCGTACTTGGATGATCCCCTGATAAAGGCGAGATCGAGAGATCAATTACTGAAGAGCGTGTCGCTCTCCCTGAGAGTGTTACAACAACACGGTTGGATTCTCAATCTGCCAAAGTCACAGTTGATTCCAACGACTCGACTATCATTCCTAGACATGATTCTGGACACGGAACAGAAGAGGGTTTTTCTCCCAATGGAAAAAGCCCAGGGACCTGCTAAAACCGAAAAGAGTGTCTGTTCATCAATGCACTCGAGTTCTGGGGAAAATGCTTGCGGCCTACGAGGCCATCCCCTTCGGCAGATTCCATGCGAGGACATTTCAGTGGGACCTTCTGGACAAGTGGTCAGGGTCCCATCTGCAAATACATCAAAAGCTAAGCCTGTCCCCCAGGGCCAGGGTTTCTCTTCTGTGGTGGCTGCAAAGTGCTCACCTTCTAGAGGGTCGCAGGTTCGGCATTCAAGACTGGGTTCTTGTGACCACGGACGCGAGCCTCCGAGGATGGGGAGCAGTCACACAAGGAAGAAATTTTCAGGGACTATGGACACGCCAGGAGGCTTGTCTACACATCAACGTGCTGGAATTGAGGGCCATATACAATGGCCTACGACAACCGGAGAACCTTCTTCGCGACCTACCGGTGCTGATTCAATCAGACAACGTCACAGCCGTGGCTCATGTAAACCGCCAAGGCGGGACAAGGAGCAGACTGGCAATGGCGGAAGCCACCAGGATTCTGCGCTGGGCGTAAAATCACGTAAGCGTTCTGTCAGCAGTCTTTATACTGGGAGTGGACAACTGGGAAGCAAACTTTCTCAACAGACACGATCTCCATCTAGGAGAGTGGGGACTTCATCAAGAAGTCTTTGCAGAGATAACAAGTCGTTGGGGACTTCCTCAAATAGACATGATGGCGTCACGCCTCAACAAAAAAGCTTTGGACGTATTGTGCCAGGTCAAGGGACCCTCAGGCAGTAGTGGTAGACGCCCTAGTGATACCATGGGTGTTTCAGTCGGTCTATGTGTTCCCTCCTCTGCCTCTCATCTCAAAAGTGTTGAGAATCATAAGACAAAGAAGAGTACAGACAATACTCGTTGTTCCAGATTGGCCTCGAAGGGCCTGGTATTCGGATCTTCAGGAGATGTTCACAGAAGGTCCATGGCCTCTTCCTCTCAGGGAGGACCTGTTGCAGCAGGGGCCCTGCAGGTTCCAAGACTTACTGCGGTTACGTTTGACGGCATGGCGGTTGAACACCGAATCCTAGCTGGGAAAGGTATTCCGGAGGAAGTCATCCCTACTCTGATAAAGGCTAGGAAGAAGGTAATGGCGAAGCATTATCACCATATCTGGAGAAAGTATGTATCTTGGTGTGAAGCCAAGAATGCTTCTGTGGAAGATTTCCATCTGGGCCGTTTTCTCCACTTCCTAGTCCTACAGACTGGAGTGGATATGGGCCTGAAGTTAGGCTCCATTAAGGTACAGATTTCGGCCCTATCTATATTCTTTCAGAAGGAATTGGCTTCTCTCCCAGAAGTCCAGACTTTTGTGAAGGGAGTGCAACACATACAGCCCCCTTTTGTGCCCCCAGTGGCACCATGGGACCTTAACGTGGTGTTAAGGTTCCTAAAATCTCACTGGTTTGAACCGCTTCAAACGGTTGAATAAAAATTTCTCACCTGGAAGGTGGTCATGTTTTTGGCGTTGGCATCTGCAAGGCGGGTGCCAGAGTTGGCGGCCTTGTCTCACAAGAGCCCCTATTTGATTTTCCATTGGGATAGAGCAGAATTGAGGAGTCGACCTCAGTTTTCGCCTAAGGTGGTTTCTTCATTTCATATGAACCAACCAATCGTGGTGCCTGTGGCTACGGGGGACTTGGAGGACTCCAAGTCCCTGGATGTAGTCAGGGCCTTAAAAATGTATGTAGCCAGGACGGCTAGGGTTAGGAAAACAGAGTCTCTGTTTGTCCTGTATGCAGCCAACAAGGTTGGCACGCCTGCTTCTACGCAGACTATTGCTCGCTGGATCTGTAACACGATTTAGCAGGCTCATTCTATGGCTGGATTGCCGTTACCAAATTCGGTAAAGGCCCTTTCCACTAGGAAGGTGGGCTCTTCTTGGGCGGCTGCTCAATGCGTCTCGGCATTACAGCTGTGCCGAGAAGCTACTTGGTCGGGTTCAAACACTTTTGCAAGATTCTACAAGTTTGATACCCTGGCTGATGAGGACCTCACGTTTGCTCAATCGGTGCTGCAGAGTCATCCGCACTCTCCCGCCCGGTCTGGAGCTTTGGTATAAACCCCATGGTCCTTACGGAGTCCCCAGCATCCTCTAGGACGTAAGAGAAAATAAGATTTTAAACCTACCGGTAAATCTTTTTCTCCTAGTTTGTAGAGGATGCTGGGCGCCCGTCCCAGTGCGGACTAAATCTACAAGACTTGTATATAGTTGTTGCTTACATAAGGGTTATGTTACAGTTGAGATCGGTCGTTGACTGATACTGTTTTTGTTCATACTGTTGACTGGTTGCGTATATTCCCGGTTATATGGTGTGGTTGGTGTGGGCTGGTATGAATCTTGCCCTTAGATCACAGGTTCTCAAACTTGGTCCTCAGGACCCCACACGGTGCATGTTTTGCAGGTCTCCTCACAGAATCGCAAGTGAAATAATTAGCTCCACCTGTGGACCTTTTAAAATGTGTCAGTGAGTAATTAATACACCTGTGCACCTGCTGGGTTACTTGCAAAACATGCACTGTGTGGGGTCCTGAGGACCGAGTTTGAGAACCACTGCCTTAGATTAACAAAATCCTTTCCTCATATTGTCCATCTCCTCTGGGCACAGTTTCTCTAACTGAGGTCTGGAGGAGGGGCATAGAGAGAGGAGCCAGTGCACACCCATACTAAAAGATCTTTATAGTGCCCATGTCTCCTGCGGAGCCCATCTATACCCCATGGTCCTTACGGAGTCCCCAGCATCCTCTACGGACTAGGAGAAAAAGATTTACCGGTAGGTTTAAAATCTTATTATAAGTTGTTATGGGGGTTGTATTCTCATATGACAATGTCTAATGCTTTAACATGTGACTGACTGCTAGTATGTGTGCTGACTTTTCTGTGTAATGTCAGTCCTGTTTTGACCCTCAATTCAGGTGCACTGTGGTCAGATTTATCTCACTTCTATATACTCATATATAGGTGATTTTCAGTCACACATTGTGTAGTCATTAACAGATTATTACCATGTCTGTGAGCGGCAAAAGTGACGAGGAGAATTTATCAGGCACTCCTATATCCCTAACATGCTTATCTTGTATGACAGGGTTAATTGGTATGGACCAATTGGTCACTTATGAGGGCTTGTGTGCGAACTGTTTTGCTTTTCAGCAAAGGAAAATACAGGAGTTGGTTCAACCAACAACAGAGCCACCATGGAATATGTTCGCAAAGACTCTATCTTCGATAGCGGACAGGTTAACTCCGGTAGCACCACCTCAAGGGTTAGGTTATACTATTAACCCATACATACAGCTCCCTTCCTACGGCTTGGTTCCAGTAGCCTCTACAAGCAACCAAGGGACAGGTAAGACTAAGACAGATACGTCTATGTGGCAGACTACACAAGATGATTCAACAGATGATGATACAGTATATTCAAATACTCTGTATGATGATCAGTCGCAGAGTTTTAGTACAGACGATGTAGCTGAACTTATTAATGCTGTGAAGGCTGTTCTCTCTTTGGAAGAGCCAGCCAAGACAGTGTTAAAATCTAAAGCACCTGTGTTAAACGAACAAAATCAGTTAAAACTGAATTCCCAGCGTCAGATGAGCTGACGGAAATGATGGATGAGTCTTGGGCGATGCCCAGTAAAAGGTATAAGATTCCGAAAAGATGGGATTCTTATTATCCATTTCAAGCTGTGGATTGTTCGAAAAGAGAAGTTCCTCCAAAAGTAGATGCACATGTACTGCGACTTGTGCATAAATCTGCGTTACCACTGTCATCTACCTCACTAAATGATGTCACAGACAGAAGGGTAGATAGCTTCTTGAAAAATGTATTTTCTCTAGTAGGAGCAGTAGTTAGACCTGTTATGGCTTCGGCCTGGGTAGCAAAGGCAATGGGCGAATGGATAGAGGAACTAGAGAATTACATCTCTTCTCCTAATAGGAAGCAAGAGGATCTTTTTAGCTGTTTAAGACAATCTGCCCAATACTTGGAAGAAGCAGCAATTGATATGGGTACAGTTGCTTCTAAAGTTTCAGCCTTGACAGTAGGCGCTCGCAGAGCAGTTTGGCTACGTGCCTGGAAAGCAGATGCGGAATCCAAGAAAGAATTGGAAGCATTGCCTTTCATTGGTAATATATTGTTTGAGAAACCATTATCTGCTATCCTAGAATCAGAGGCTGAATCAAAGAAGGTCAGATTTCCGGCTACTTATAACTCTAAGTCCAAGGGTGCAAAGTTTCGATCATTTCATTGGCAAAGCAAAGCGAAAGCTAAAGAGGAGTCTAAGCAACACCAGTTCAAAACCAGGGGTAGGAAGCAGTGGGCTAGCAAAAAGCCAGCTTCCAAGCCTGAACAGAAACCATCAGCCTGAAGAGATGGGCCTCCCCCTGGAGGATTCCAGGGTTGGGGGCCGACTCCTTCATTTTGCACACATATGGCAACAGTCAACAACAGATGCTTGGGTGCAGAAGGTGGTATCTCAGGGGTATGGGTTCCCATTCAGGAGGCAGCCTCCTCAAAGATTTTTTTGCACCAGCCCGTCTCGTATAGAGTCGAAGGCCAATGCCCTGCAAGAAGCAGTCCAAAAATTACTGCAGTCAGGTGTGATTGTCCCAGTACCTCCATCACAAATGGGACAGGGGTGTTACTCCAATCTATTTTTAATCCAGAAGCCAAATGGGTCATATCGACCAATTCTCAATCTGAAAATGTTAAACAAATACATTTGGATCCCAAAGTTCCACATGGAGACGTTACGCTCCATAATGTTGGCTATGGAACCTGGAGATGACATGGTATCTCTGGATGTACAGGATGCTTACCTACATGTGCCTATAGCACTGTCTCATCAGTGTTACCTCAGGTTTGCCATCCTCAAGGAACATTTTCAGTTCCAAGCTTTACCCTTCGGGCTAGCAACAGCACCCAGGGTGTTTACCAAGATCATGGTGGTTATGGCAGCTTGTCTGCGCAAACAGGGGATAAGAATATCCCCATACCTCGACAACCTGTTAATCCTAGCACAATCGCAGGATTTACTTTTGAGCCATCTTCAACAGACAATAGTTTGTTTACAGAGACACAGGTGGCTCATAAATTGGGAAATGTCGTCTCTGAATCCGTCACAGCGGATGGTTCATTTGGGGGCCATATTGGATTCAGACCTACAGAAAGTTCTCTTACCAGATAAAAAGATAGTCAAGGTGCAGGTCATGGCTCAGGAAGCGTTGCACGCCCAGCCAATGTTAGTCCATGCAGCAATGCGACTGTTGGGTCTGATGGTATCAACCTTCGACATGGTGGAATATGCGCAATTCCACTCCAGACCATTGCAGCTCCTTATTCTGACCAGATGGAACAGAAATCATCAGACAATAAAAAAGCAGATGATAAAGTTTCCAGTAAACGTAAAAAGCGTGGTGGCTACAGACAGACCATTTAAACATGGGGAGACCCTTCTGGATAAAAGAATGGCAAGTCCTGACAAAAAATGCCAGCCTGCAAGGCTGGGGTGCGGTACTCGGAAGCCTTTGGTTCCAGGGGAAATGGACCACAAGGGAAAGTGGCCTGCCAATAAATCTGTTGGAGATAAGGGCCATTTACATGGCTCTAGTTCAGGCAAAGGACAGTCTGCAAGGAAGACCGGTCCAGATTCGCTCAGGCAATGCGACAGCAGTAGTGTACCTTAATCATCAAGGAGGAACTCACAGCAAGAGATTGATGGTGGAAGTAACTCCCATTCTAAGATGGGCAGAGCTCCATCTCCCAGCATTGTCAGCAGTGTTTGTCCCAGGTGTTCTGAACTGGGAAGCGGATTTTCTCAGTTGACACACTATTCAGGAAACCGAATGGGCATTACACCCAGAATTGTTTCAGACACTAGTGAACAGATGGGGTCTACCAGAGATAGACCTCATGGCGTCTCGTCTAAACAACAAAGTTCCAAGGTATGGATCGAGAACAAGGGACCCAGGAGCGGTCCTTGTAGATGCACTGTCAGTAGAATGGAAATTTCATCTGGCATATCTGGCTGCTGAAACCTCTATCTTAGAAGCTAGAGGATTTTCCAAACAACTAATCCAAACTATGCATAGAGCAAGAAAGCCTTCTTCAGCTCGTGTGTATCATAGAATATGGCAAGCCTATATTCATTGGTGTACTGGAAAAAAAATTGAATCCAAGATCTTTTAAAGTATCCAGGATTTTGGATTTCCTTCAAGCAGGATTGGATAAGGGTTTGAAAGTTGCTTCCTTGAGAGTTCAAGTATGAGCATTAACTGTATGGTTTCAGCGAAAGATTGCTGATTTACAGGATGCACGTACTTTCTTTCAGGGAGTGGTACATATTCAACCTCCATTTGTTCCTCCTGCAGGTCCCTGGGATTTGAATGTAGTTCTTAAATTCCTCCAGGGTCCTCCGTTTGAACCGCTTAAGAGAGCAGATCTTAAATGGTTAACGGTTAAAGTACTTTTTCTACTGGCAATGGCGTCAGCCAGAAGAGTGTCAGATTTAAGTGCGTTATCATGTAAGTCTCCTTTCCTAAGTTTTTTTCCAGACAGAGCAGTTCTCAGAACGAGATCTGGTTATCTTCCAAAGGTGGTTTCAAAGTTTCACCTGAATGAAGAGATTGTAGTCCCAGCTTTTCAGGTATCGGCACTATCTGCGGGAGAAGCGTCGCTGGACGTAGTCCGAGCTTTAAGAATCTACATAGATCATACTAGTGCCATCAGGAAAACAGATTCTCTCTTCATCCTCTACGGATTTCATAGAAGAGGATGGCCTGCTAGTAAACAGACGCTGGCGAGATGGCTCCGAATGGTAATATCAGAAGCTTATTCTTATGCAGATCTCCCTACTCCGGCTAATGTCTCTGCACACTCTACACGTAAGGTAGGTCCTTCATGGGCAGCACAACAGGGTGCTTCAGCAGAACAGATATGTAAGGCAGCCACATGGTCTTCCATAAACACATTCATTAGACATTATGCCTTGGATACTTTTGCCTCTCATGACGCAGACTTCGGGCGAAAGGTCCTCCTGTGTAATCAGGAGCGTCCCCACCACTTGGGCTTTGGGAATCCCAATGTTATCCTGTGGATAATCCTGTGGACCCAGCCAGAGAAATATACGCTATGGTAAGAACTTAACATTAATAACGTGATTTCTCTTATGTCCACAGGTATCCACAGGGATCCCACCCTGACGCACCTGATTTGAGGATCTAGACCAGTGATTTTCAACCTTTTTTTACTCGCGGCACACCAAACAACATTTTAAAATTGCCAAGGCACACCATAAGTTCCCCACAGAAATAAACAAAACACACACATTGGCCCTCACAGCAAAATAAAATCCACACATACCTTGGCCTACACAGAAAAAACAATCCCATTGCTCCCCACATAAATCATGTTGCTCAATACATAAATACTATTGCTCCCCACATAAATCAATTACATTGCTCCCCACATAAATCATGTTGCTCCCCACATGAATTATTCACATTGTGTCCCCCCCCCCCCCCCCCCCCCCCCCATAAATCCTTATTCTTCCCACATAAATCCTATTGTTCCCCACAGGAGAAATAAAGTAACAAATATTAGCCCCTGCCGGTCAGCTGTCCTCCTTCCTGTCCCTCAGTGGCGGGGGTTGTTCATAGTGGAGTGCTGCAAATACTGAGCAGGGGGCGGGCGGGCAGGTGTGGATGTGGGTGGGCAAGGATAGCTGTGTATGCCGGCAGGAACTGGAAGATGCGTATGCAGGCGGGTGGGCTGGCTGGTGAGATGCGGCGGCCGTGACCTATGATATCACACCGCCGCGTCTTCAAGGCATAGGTCACGGCCGGAGCACGACTAATCCTTTAAGAAGAGCCCGGGCCAACAGTTCACTCTGTAGGTGCAGGAAGCTGCTCTGGCTCTGCGGCACGCCTTCCAACTGGTCGCGGCACACTAGTATGCCACGGCACACTGGTTGAAAAAGCCTGATCTAGACAATCACTAAACCTCTTCCTTCTTGTATGGAAGGGTGTGCATGTGTGTTCTTATCGCCTAAACAGGTCTCTGCCTGATGTTCCTGCCTAAATCGCTGTGGAAAGAACTGATCTTACTGAGTCAGTGGGCAAGATTATATGGGGAAGCCCCGATGCATCCTGGGAGGCCAGAAAGCTCGTGACCGTGTTGGTGCCATTTCCGCTGTCGCTCAACCATATCCCAATGTTATCCTGTGGATACCTGTGGACATAAGAGAAATCACGTTATCAACGGTAAGTTCTTACCATAACGTATATTTATACAACACCCCTGTATTTTTTATGGCATACAGGTTAGTTCCCCTGTACAGCACAGTGACAGGACAGCAACACCTATGTACAGCACCCCTAACAGCACAGGACATCACCCCTAACAACACACAGGACAGCACTCCTAAAGAGCACCCACTGCTCCCACCCAACGCCACCACGCACTCCTAGTCTGGAGAGAAAATGGCGATGATGCGCGGCTTCTTATATGATATCCAAAACCCACGAGAATGCGACAACGGGATGATGACGTTTTGCCTCATTCTGAGATCCGAGTCTGGCGGGAAGTACCAAGACGGACTCTGTTCCGGCTCGGATCATGAAGTTTGGGGGGAATATGGGGGGTTGGATCTCTGAGATCCGAACCCGCTTATCTCTAACATTAAGGCCCCGAACTTCACACCATCCTCAATCCCATCTACATCAAATAATGGCAATGAACAGATAAAAATGAAAACAGGTGATAGTCTTGTGTCAATAAGACCAGCTGCTGTGAAACTATACATTCTAGCTGTCATCGTGGGTAATTCTATGGTTATGTAGAGAATAGTATAGGATCAAAAATAAAGGTTGAACTCGATGGACAACTTGTCTTTTTTCAACCTCATCAACTATGATACTATGTAAAGTCTTGTGTCAATGGGCCTAATTCAGACCTGATCGCTGAAAGATCAGGTCTGAACTTCGCATGCACCGGCACCGCAGTGCGCCGGCGCATACCAGACAGACAACGGCCATCTCAGCCCTGCGGTCGCCTCTGCCTGACTGACAGGCAAAGGCAGTAGCTTGGCGGGAGGGGTTGGACCGGTGGCAATTGGCTTTCCCGTTTTAGGGGCGCGGTCCTGGCGACAGAAGTGTGCGCGGATCATGCGGGGGAAGGCCGCGGCGGCTGCGTGATGTCACATGCAGCTGCTGCGACCTGGTTGAGCGACGAATAGTTCCCTGCCAGCGCACAGGCGCTGCGCTGGTAGGGAGCTACGCGTCAAGTACAAAAGCGTCATTCTGTGTGATGCTATTGTCTTGTGCGGGGGAGTCGGGCCTGACATGGGGGGCGGGCTAGCCCTGTGCTGGGCGTCCCCCCGCATGTCTGAGTAACTGATCGTAGTTGTGCAAAATTTTGCACAGCTATGATTAAGTCTGAATTAGGCCCTATATGTGATGATCAGATGATAGTCTTATGTCAGCATGAGGTGATTAGGTGATGTGCTTGTGTGAATATTTAATAGATAGGTGATAGTCTTGTGGCAATGAGAGTATATCAGGGGATGGTGTTTTGGGGCTGATTCAGAGACGTACACTTACCCGATGGTTAGCACACATCTCCAATGGTGTAAGGAATGCACATGTGCAGGAAGTCCTCTGGGCATATGGAGCCCTCTATATTTAAGGATGCTCACAGTGTCTCCCAGCTACAGTGTTTGTGAAGCAGAGAGGAGGGGTAGAATCTGGATAGCATTCCCAGAAATAGAGGCCTCTTGCCCACATATTCCGGGTGGCAGAGCCGGTCCTAACCAATATGATGCCCTAGGCAAAATTTTGGCTGGTGCCCCCTAGCACCACCGCTGGTTCTGCCTCTGACCTTGCACCTCTTTCCCAGCACCATCACCCCTCACCCATAGCAGTCCTTATTTTGGTGTTTGTACCTCCTATATTTTAAATAGGAACCATTCGCACATTTGGCGCACAGCCCAAAAAGGGGTGTGATTTTGATGGCAAGGGGCATGGCCACACAATAGTAACCCCAATTCCAATTACGCCACACAGTACTGCAAATTTATTCACATTTGATCATGCGATAGTGTCCATAATTCATATTACATCCCACAGTAGTATCACTTTACCTTATAAACGTTACTCCTCACAGTAGAGCCCCTTATTCAGATTACATCACACTGAATTGCTCCTTATTCACATTACACCACACCTATTGCTCTTTATTCACATTAGACAACACAGTAGTGCCATTTCTATACGCAACACCACTTAGTAGAACACCTTATACACATAATGCCACACATTAGTAATGCATTTATACACATAAGTAATGCATTTATACACATAAATCCACACAGGAATGCCCATTACACATGAGACATATTATTAATGTCCTTATAAACATAATGCGCCTTACACATTATGACAACCTTTATTAATGCCCTTTTACACATAATGTCCCTTACACATATGCCGCACATTATTAATGCCCTTATACACATAATGACACACATACAGTAGTACCCTGTTACACATATGCCGCACATTATTAATGCCCTTATACACATAATGACACACATAGTGGCCCTTTACACATACTGTTATGTCCCTTACACATATGTTGCACATTATTAATGCATTTTTACATGACACACATAATGCTCCTTACACATATTCTGAACACTACTGCACAACCAACCCACTCACATGCACACAGCACTCACACTGCCACTAACACTGTGACCTCTGCCTCTGCTTGGATACAGATGTGTCCTCAGAAATCTTGCCTCAATGTTAACGTCAGGCACCTTTTTTTATGAAAATGCATCTTATTTGCATTGCTATGTGGCTAGGATGCACAAGGAGCTTCTTCTGATTAAACTGATATGCAGCATGCCTATATACTGTGTGAGACTGTGGCTGTATCTGCATATGAAATGCTACACACAGAATATAGGCATGCCGCATATCATTTTAATCAGCAGAAGCTGCTGATGCCCCTAGGTATATCAAATGCCCTAGGCAATTGACTAGTTTGCCTAGGCCTATGGCCGGCTCTGCCAGGTGGGATGAGACCAAGGTCTGCATGGCTGCATGCATACTTTCTGGACTTGCAAGCTACCAGGAACCAGCCAGGTTGAGTAAGCCTCAGCTAATGCAGCCCAACCAAACCTGCAACCACTGCGACCGATGGTCATGATGGTAATCCGAAGCAGAATCTACTGACTCTGCATTCAGATAGCAAATGCAATGCAGAAGGTGTCTATTTCATTTAGATTCCTTTTGTGCAGTTGCATTTTGATAGACGGAATTGCAAAGCCAATTGTGCGACTCTATAATTCTGTCCCCATCAGCCTCAGACCCTGTGATAGAAGGAATTGATCAGGAGATAGTCTTGTGTCAGTGCAAGAGGATCAAGTGATAGTCTTATGTCAGCATTAAGTGATCAGGTGATATTATGCCAGTATGAGATTATCAGGTCATTGTCTTGTGTCAGTGTCAGATGATCTGTGTGAAAACAATCTAGAGATGGTCTTGTGTCAGTGTCAGATGATCTGTGTGAAAACAATCTAGAGATGGTCTTGTGTCAGTGTCAGATGATCTGGAGATGGTCTTGTGTCAGTGCGAGATGATCTGGAGAAAGGGGGTAATTCAGAGTTGATCACAGCAGCAAATTTGTTAGCAGTTGGGCAAAACCATGTGCACTGCGGGGGGGGGCAGATGTAACATGTGCAGAGAGTTAGATTTAGGTAGGGTGTGTTCAAACTTAAATCTAAATTGTAGTGTTAAAATAAAGCAGCCAGTATTTACCCTGCACAGAAACAATATATATAACCCACCCAAATCTAACTCTCTCTGTACATGTGACATCTGCCCCACCTGCACTGCACTGCACATGGCCCCTCATTCCGAGTTGTTCGCAGCAGATCATCGCATCGCAAGCCGCGTAAATTTACAACTGCGCATGCGCAACAGCTATTGGGGGTAATTCCGAGTTGATCGCAGCATCAAATTTGTTAGCAGTTGGGTAAAACCATGTGCACTGCAGGGGGGGCAGATGTAACGTGCAGAGAGAGTTAGATTTGGGTGGGTTGTTTTATTTCTGTGCATAGTAAATACTGGCTGCTTTATTTTTACACTGCAATATAGATTTCAGTTTGAACACACCCCACCCATATCTAACTCTCTCTGCACATGTTATATCTGCCCCCCCTGCAGTGTACATGGTTTTACCCAACTGCTAACAAATTTGATGCTGCGATCAACTCGGAATTACCCCCATAATGCGCATGTGCAAAGACAGCCGTGCGATGAATGTGCAGAATTACCTACGCTTTTCCTGATCGCACTAGTCCAACGATAAAGGAGTGTGACGGAGGTGACGCAGAGGCATGGCTTTGCTAGCTACCGAAAAGGGCGTGAAAGTGGGTGTCTAGTGTGGAAGTGTACAAAGGGCAGTAGGCGTGTTTTTAGCAGTAATGCGTAGCTGATGGTGGCAGATACACAACAAGTGCTCACAAGACGAATGCAGCACAGGAGTAGGTCCAGAGCTGCTTAGAACTAGCGATCTCAGGCAACAAGTGGTTGGCAGGGCGTATCTAGCTGATAATTGGCAATCTAAAGCAGCTGCTGAGCAGATAATTGCTCAACACTGCAGTTGCAACTGACACTCTGACAGCCAGTAAAGGCTTTTAAACCTATAACAATTTACCATTTACTGTACCATGGCCCTCATTCCAAGTTGATCGCTGACGCTCGCTAGCAGATTTTAGCAGCATTGCACACGCTAGGCCGCCGCTCTCTGGGAGTGTATCTTAGCTAAGCAGAAGTGCGAACGAAAGGTTAGCAGAACTGTGCTGACATTTTTTCATGTAGTTTCAGAGTGGCTTCAGACCTACTCCTTCCTTGCGATCACTTCAGTCAGTTTAGTTCCTGCTTTGACGTCATAAACACGCCCTGCGTTCGGCCAGCCACTCCCCCGTTTACCCGGGCACGTACTTTTGTGTGAAAGAACGTCGCGCGTGCGCACTGTGGCCCGTACGCATGCGCAGTTTTGCTGTTTTTATACCTGATCACTGCGCTGCGAAAATCGTCAGCGAGCGATCAACTCGGAATGAGGCCCACATAATGCAGCCTACGCTTACTGATGTGCATCACACAGTGTTATAAGATTTTTGGTACACTTGACCATTTCTACAACTATGGCATGTTGCCCCTAGTAACCCAAGTGGTTTGTGACAATATATTGTGTTTAGAGGCACAGTCAATTGTTGTCAATGCAAACCAATTTTAAATAGGATTTTAATACCTACCAGTAAATCCTTTTCTCTTAGTCCGTAGAGGATCCTGGGGACTCCAAAAGGACCATGTGGTATAGACGGTATCCGCAGGAGACATGGGCACTTTAAGACTTTAAATGGGTGTGAACTGGCTCCTCCCTCTATGCCCCTCCTCCAGACCTCAGTTACATTCTATGCCCAGAGAGACTGGACACATAACAGGGGAGCTCTACTGAGTTTCTCTGAAAAAGACTTTATTGTTAGGTTTCTTATTTTCAGGGAGCACTGCTGGCAACAGGCTACCTGCTTCGTGGGACTGAGGCCCCTCCTCCAGACCTCAGTTATAGGAACTGTGTCCAGGGAGACGGACATTTCGAGGAAAAGGATTTTTGTTAACTAATGGTGAGACACATACCAGCTCACACCACACACACCGTACAACATGGCTTTTAAGTAAATACCAGTTAACGGAATGAACTAAAATCAGCAACAGGCTGACCACAACCGAAACACAACCTTTGGGTAACATAAGCAATAACTAAAGCAAGTACTGCAGATAGAGTCCGCACTGGGCCAGGCGTCCAGCATCCTCTACGGACTAAGAGAAAAGGATTTAGCGGTAGGTATTAAAATCCTATTTTCTCATACGTCCTAGAGGATGCCGGGGACTCCAAAAGGACCATGGGGATTATACCAAAGCTCCAGAACAGGTGGGAGAGTGTAGAGATGAGCGGGTTCGGTTCCTCGGAATCCGAACCCCCCCGAACTTCAGCCTTTTTACTAGAGATGAGCGGGTTCGGTTTCTTTGAATCCGAACCCGCACGAACTTCACTTTTTTTTCCACGGGTCCGAGCGACTCGGATCTTCCCGCCTTGCTCGGTTAACCCGAGCGCGCCCGAACGTCATCATGACGCTGTCGGATTCTCGCGAGGCTCGGATTCTATCGCGAGACTCGGATTCTATATAAGGAGCCGCGCGTCGCCGCCATTTTCACTCGTGCATTGAGATTGATAGGGAGAGGACGTGTCTGGCGTCCTCTCCATTAGAATAGAGATAGATAGATTAGATAGAGAGAGATTGTGCAGAGTCGCAGACAGAGTTAGTTTACCACAGTCAGTGACCAGTGCAGTTGCTAGTTAACTTTTATTTAATATAATATATCCGTTCACTTCTCTCTGCTATATCCGTTCTCTGCCTGAAAAAAAAAACGATACACAGCACAGTCAGTCACACAGTGTGACTCAGTCTGTGTGCACTCAGCTCAGCCCAGTGTGCTGCACAGTCATCAATGTATAAATTAAAAGCTTATAATTAATTGTGGGGGAGACTGGGGAGCACTGCAGGTTGTTAGCAGGAGCCAGGAGTACAATTATATTAATTAACAGTGCACACTTTTGCTGCAGGAGTGGTGACCAGTGCCTGACCACCAGTATAGTATTGTTGTATACTACTAATATCTCTTTAAATATCAACCAGTCTATATTAGCAGCAGACACAGTACAGTGCGGTAGTTCACGGCTGTGGCTACCTCTGTGTCGGCACACGGCAGGCAGTCCGTCCGACCAGAATTGTATTATTTATTATTATATACCTACCACCTAACCGTGGTTTTTTTTTCATTCTTTATACCGTCATAGTGTCATCCTAATTGTTACGAGTATACTACTATCTCTTTATCAACCAGTGTACAGTGCGGTAGTTCACGGCTGTGGCTACCTCTGTGTCGGCACACGGCAGGCAGTCCGTCCGACCAGAATTGTATTATTTATTATTATATACCTACCACCTAACCGTGGTTTTTTTTTCATTCTTTATACCGTCATAGTGTCATCCTAATTGTTACGAGTATACTACTATCTCTTTATCAACCAGTGTACAGTGCGGTAGTTCACGGCTGTGGCTACCTCTGTGTCGGCACACGGCAGGCAGTCCGTCCGACCAGAATTGTATTATTTATTATTATATACCTACCACCTAACCGTGGTTTTTTTTTCATTCTTTATACCGTCATAGTGTCATCCTAATTGTTACGAGTATACTACTATCTCTTTATCAACCAGTGTACAGTGCGGTAGTTCACGGCTGTGGCTACCTCTGTGTCGGCACACGGCAGGCAGTCCGTCCGACCAGAATTGTATTATTTATTATTATATACCTACCACCTAACCGTGGTTTTTTTTTCATTCTTTATACCGTCATAGTGTCATCCTAATTGTTACGAGTATACTACTATCTCTTTATCAACCAGTGTACAGTGCGGTAGTTCACGGCTGTGGCTACCTCTGTGTCGGCAGTCGGCAGGCAGTCCGTCCATCCATAATTGTATTATTATTATAATATATACCACCTAACCGTGGTTTTTTTTTCATTCTTTATACCGTCATAGTGTCATACTAGTTGTTACGAGTATACTACTATCTCTTTATCAACCAGTGTACAGTGCGGTAGTTCACGGCTGTGGCTACCTCTGTGTCGGCAGTCGGCAGGCAGTCCGTCCATCCATAATTGTATTATAATATATACCACCTAACCGTGGTTTTTTTTTCATTCTTTATACCGTCATAGTCAGTCATACTAGTTGTTACGAGTATACTACTATCTCTTTATCAACCAGTGTACAGTGCGGTAGTTCACGGCTGTGGCTACCTCTGTGTCGGAACTCGGCAGGCAGTCCGTCCATCCATAATTGTATTATAATATATACCACCTAACCGTGGTTTTTTTTTCGTTCTTTATACCGTCGTCATACTAGTTGTTACGAGTATACTACTATCTCTTTATCAACCAGTGTACAGTGCGGTAGTTCACGGCTGTGGCTACCTCTGTGTCGGCACTCGGCAGGCAGTCCGTCCAACCATAATTGTATTATATACCACCTAACCGTGGTTTTTTTTTCATTCTTTATACCGTCGTCATACTAGTTGTTACGAGTATACTACTATCTCTTTATCAACCAGTGTACAGTGCGGTAGTTCACGGCTGTGGCTACCTCTGTGTCGGCACTCGGCAGCCCGTCCATAATTGTATATACCAGTGACCTAACCGTGGTTTTTTTTTCTTTCTTTATACATACATACTAGTTACGAGTATACTATCTCTTTATCAACCAGTCTATATATTAGCAGCAGACACAGTACAGTGCGGTAGTTCACGGCTGTGGCTACCTCTGTGTCGGCACTCGGCAGCCCGTCCATAATTGTATATACCACCTAACCGTGGTTTTTTTTTTCTTTCTTTATACATACATACTGCAGTGCCACTCCTAGATGGGCCCGGTGTTTGTGTCGGCCACTAGGGTCGCTAATCTTACTCACACAGTCAGCTACCTCATTGCGCCTCTTTTTTTCTTTGCGTCATGTGCTGTTTGGGGAGGGTTTTTTGGAAGGGCCATCCTGCGTGACACTGCAGTGCCACTCCTAGATGGGCCCGGTGTTTGTGTCGGCCACTAGGGTCGCTAATCTTACTCACACAGCTACCTCATTGCGCCTCTTTTTTTCTTTGCGTCATGTGCTGTTTGGGGAGGGTTTTTTGGAAGGGACATCCTGCGTGACACTGCAGTGCCACTCCTAGATGGGCCCGGTGTTTGTGTCGGCCACTAGGGTCGCTTATCTTACTCACACAGCGACCTCGGTGCAAATTTTAGGACTAAAAATAATATTGTGAGGTGTGAGGTATTCAGAATAGACTGAAAATGAGTGTAAATTATGGTTTTTGAGGTTAATAATACTTTGGGATCAAAATGACCCCCAAATTCTATGATTTAAGCTGTTTTTTAGTGTTTTTTGAAAAAAACACCCGAATCCAAAACACACCCGAATCCGACAAAAAAAATTCGGTGAGGTTTTGCCAAAACGCGTTCGAACCCAAAACACGGCCGCGGAACCGAACCCAAAACCAAAACACAAAACCCGAAAAATTTCAGGCGCTCATCTCTACTTTTTACACGGGTCCGAGGCAGACTCGGATCTTCCCGCCTTGCTCGGTTAACCCGAGCGCGCCCGAACGTCATCATCCCGCTGTCGGATTCTCGCGAGGCTCGTATTCTATCGCGAGACTCGGATTCTATATAAGGAGCCGCGCGTCGCCGCCATTTTCACACGTGCATTGAGATTGATAGGGAGAGGACGTGGCTGGCGTCCTCTCCGTTAGAATAGATAGATACACTTGAGTTGATTTACTACTAACTTAGTAATTTTGGGGAGCATTAGGAGTACTCAGAGTGCAGAGTTTTGCTGATAGTTACTAGTGACCACCACCAGTTTTATATATTATTTAATATAATCCGTTCTCTGCCTGAAAAAAAACGATACACAGTCACATACCATATCTGTGCTCAGCCTCAGTGTGCTGCATGATAATATCATCTATGTATATCTGACTGTGCTGAGTGCTCACTGCTCACACAGCTGAATTGTGGGGGAGACTGGGGTGCAGTTATAGCAGGAGTACAGTGCACACTTTTGCTGCCAGTGTGACTGACCAGTGACCACCAGTATATTGTCTGCCTGAAAAAGTTAAACACTCCTGTGGTGTTTTTTTTTTTAATTCTATAAACGCATTCTGCTGACAGTGTCCAGCAGGTCCGTCATTCATTATATTATATAAATATTTACCTGCAGTAGTGTTATATTTTTTTTGTTCATCTCTATCATCTTTATCATCTCTATATTAGCAGACGCAGTACGGTAGTCCACGGCTGTGGCTACCTCTGTGTCGTCAGTGCTCGTCCATAATTGTATACCTACCTGTGGTGGGGTTTTTTTTTCTATCTTCTTCATACTAGTAGTTTAGGAGTCTGCTGACAGTGTCCAGCAGGTCCGTCATTATATTATATATACCTGCAGTAGTGATATATATATATTTTTTATATCATTATCATCTCTATACTAGCAGACGCAGTACGGTAGTCCACGGCTGTAGCTACCTCTGTGTCGTCAGTGCTCGTCCATAATTGTATACCTACCTGTGGTGGGGGTTTTTTTTCTATCTTCTTCATACTAGTAGTTTAGGAGTCTGCTGACAGTGTCCAGCAGGTCCGTCATTATATTATATATACCTGCAGTAGTGATATATATATATTTTTTATATCATTATCATCTCTATACTAGCAGACGCAGTACGGTAGTCCATGGCTGTAGCTACCTCTGTGTCGTCAGTGCTCGTCCATAATTGTATACCTACCTGTGGTGGGTTTTTTTTTTCTATCTTCTTCATACTAGTAGTTTAGGAGTCTGCTGACAGTGTCCAGCAGGTCCGTCATTATATTATATATACCTGCAGTAGTGATATATATATATTTTTTATATCATTATCATCTCTATACTAGCAGACGCAGTACGGTAGTCCACGGCTGTAGCTACCTCTGTGTCGTCAGTGCTCGTCCATAATTGTATACCTACCTGTGGTGGGGTTTTTTTTCTATCTTCTTCATACTAGTAGTTTAGGAGTCTGCTGACAGTGTCCAGCAGGTCCGTCATTATATTATATATACCTGCAGTAGTGATATATATATATTTTTATATCATTATCATCTCTATACTAGCAGACGCAGTACGGTAGTCCACGGCTGTAGCTACCTCTGTGTCGTCAGTGCTCGTCCATAATTGTATACCTACCTGTGGTGGGGGGTTTTTTTCTATCTTCTTCATACTAGTAGTTTAGGAGTCTGCTGACAGTGTCCAGCAGGTCCGTCATTATATTATATATACCTGCAGTAGTGATATATATATATATTTTTTATATCATTATCATCTCTATACTAGCAGACGCAGAACGGTAGTCCACGGCTGTAGTAAGCCTCAACACATGCAGCCCAACCAAACCTGCAACCACTGCGACCGATGGTCATGATGGTAATCCGAAGCAGAATCTACTGACTCTGCATTCAGATAGCAAATGCAATGCAGGAGGTGTCTATTTCATTTAGATTCCTTTTGTGCAGTTTCATTTTGATAGACGGAATTGCAAAGCCAATTGTGCGACTCTGTAATTCTGTCCCCATCAGCCTCAGACCCTGTGATAGAAGGAATTGATCAGGAGATAGTCTTGTGTCAGTGCAAGAGGATCAAGTGATAGTCTTATGTCAGCATTAAGTGATCAGGTGATATTATGCCAGTATGAGATTATCAGGTCATTGTCTTGTGTCAGTGTCAGATGATCTGGAGATGGTCTTGTGTCAGTGCGAGATGATCTGGAGAAAGGGGGTAATTCAGAGTTGATCACAGCAACAAATTTGTTAGCAGTTGGGCAAAACCATGTGCACTGCGGGGGGGGGGGGGGCAGATGTAACATGTGCAGAGAGTTAGATTTGGGTGGGGTGTGTTCAAACTTAAATCTAAATTGTAGTGTTAAAATAAAGCAGCCAGTATTTACCCTGCACAGAAACAATATATATAACCCACCCAAATCTAACTCTCTCTGTACATGTGACATCTGCCCCACCTGCACTGCACTGCACATGGCCCCTCATTCCGAGTTGTTCGCAGCAGATCATCGCATCGCAAGCCGCGTAAATTTACAACTGCGCATGCGCAACAGCTATTGGGGGTAATTCCGAGTTGATCGCAGCATCAAATTTGTTAGCAGTTGGGTAAAACCATGTGCACTGCAGGGGGGGCAGATGTAACGTGCAGAGAGAGTTAGATTTGGGTGGGTTATTTTATTTCTGTGCACAGTAAATACTGGCTGCTTTATTTTTACACTGCAATATAGATTTCAGTTTGAACACACCCCACCCATATCTAACTCTCTCTGCACATGTTATATCTGCCCCCCCTGCAGTGCACATGGTTTTACCCAACTGCTAACAAATTTGATGCTGCGATCAACTCGGAATTACCCCCATAATGCGCATGTGCAAAGACAGCCGTGCGATGAATGTGCAGAATTACCTACGCTTTTCCTGATCGCACTAGTCCAACGATAAAGGAGTGTGACGGAGGTGACGCAGAGGCATGGCTTTGCTAGCTACCGAAAAGGGCGTGAAAGTGGGTGTCTAGTGTGGAAGTGTACAAAGGGCAGTAGGCGTGTTTTTAGCAGTAATGCGTAGCTGATGGTGGCAGATACACAACAAGTGCTCACAAGACGAATGCAGCACAGGAGTAGGTCCAGAGCTGCTTAGAACTAGCGATCTCAGGCAACAAGTGGTTGGCAGGGCGTATCTAGCTGATAATTGGCAATCTAAAGCAGCTGCTGAGCAGATAATTGCTCAACACTGCAGTTGCAACTGACACTCTGACAGCCAGTAAAGGCTTTTAAACCTATAACAATTTACCATTTACTGTACCATGGCCCTCATTCCAAGTTGATCGCTGACGCTCGCTAGCAGATTTTAGCAGCATTGCACACGCTAGGCCGCCGCTCTCTGGGAGTGTATCTTAGCTAAGCAGAAGTGCGAACGAAAGGTTAGCAGAACTGTGCTGACATTTTTTCATGTAGTTTCAGAGTGGCTTCAGACCTACTCCTTCCTTGCGATCACTTCAGTCAGTTTAGTTCCTGCTTTGACGTCATAAACACGCCCTGCGTTCGGCCAGCCACTCCCCCGTTTACCCGGGCACGTACTTTTGTGTGAAAGAACGTCGCGCGTGCGCACTGTGGCCCGTACGCATGCGCAGTTTTGCTGTTTTTATACCTGATCACTGCGCTGCGAAAATCGTCAGCGAGCGATCAACTCGGAATGAGGCCCACATAATGCAGCCTACGCTTACTGATGTGCATCACACAGTGTTATAAGATTTTTGGTACACTTGACCATTTCTACAACTATGGCATGTTGCCCCTAGTAACCCAAGTGGTTTGTGACAATATATTGTGTTTAGAGGCACAGTCAATTGTTGTCAATGCAAACCAATTTTAAATAGGATTTTAATACCTACCAGTAAATCCTTTTCTCTTAGTCCGTAGAGGATCCTGGGGACTCCAAAAGGACCATGGGGTATAGACGGTATCCGCAGGAGACATGGGCACTTTAAGACTTTAAATGGGTGTGAACTGGCTCCTCCCTCTATGCCCCTCCTCCAGACCTCAGTTACATTCTATGCCCAGAGAGACGGGACACATAACAGGGGAGCTCTACTGAGTTTCTCTGAAAAAGACTTTATTGTTAGGTTTCTTATTTTCAGGGAGCACTGCTGGCAACAGGCTACCTGCTTCGTGGGACTGAGGCCCCTCCTCCAGACCTCAGTTATAGGAACTGTGCCCAGGGAGACGGACATTTCGAGGAAAAGGATTTTTGTTAACTAATGGTGAGACACATACCAGCTCACACCACACACACCGTACAACATGGCTTTTAAGTAAATACCAGTTAACGGAATGAACTAAAATCAGCAACAGGCTGACCACAACCGAAACACAACCTTTGGGTAACATAAGCAATAACTAAAGCAAGTACTGCAGATAGAGTCCGCACTGGGCCAGGCGTCCAGCATCCTCTACGGACTAAGAGAAAAGGATTTAGCGGTAGGTATTAAAATCCTATTTTCTCATACGTCCTAGAGGATGCCGGGGACTCCAAAAGGACCATGGGGATTATACCAAAGCTCCAGAACAGGTGGGAGAGTGTAGAGATGAGCGGGTTCGGTTCCTCGGAATCTAAAAACGCATTCTGCTGACAGTGTCCAGCAGGTCCGTCATTCATTATATTATATAAATATTTACCTGCAGTAGTGTTATATTTTTTTTGTTCATCTCTATCATCTTTATCATCTCTATATTAGCAGACGCAGTACGGTAGTCCACGGCTGTAGCTACCTCTGTGTCGTCAGTGCTCGTCCATAATTGTATACCTACCTGAGGTGGGGGTTTTTTTTCTATCTTCTTCATACTAGTAGTTTAGGAGTCTGCTGACAGTGTCCAGCAGGTCCGTCATTATATTATATATACCTGCAGTAGTGATATATATATATTTTTTATATCATTATCATCTCTATACTAGCAGACGCAGTACGGTAGTCCACGGCTGTAGCTACCTCTGTGTCGTCAGTGCTCGTCCATAATTGTATACCTACCTGTGGTGGGGGTTTTTTTTTCTATCTTCTTCATACTAGTAGTTTAGGAGTCTGCTGACAGTGTCCAGCAGGTCCGTCATTATATTATATATACCTGCAGTAGTGATATATATATATTTTTTATATCATTATCATCTCTATACTAGCAGACGCAGTACGGTAGTCCACGGCTGTAGCTACCTCTGTGTCGTCAGTGCTCGTCCATAATTGTATACCTACCTGTGGTGGGGTTTTTTTTTCTATCTTCTTCATACTAGTAGTTTAGGAGTCTGCTGACAGTGTCCAGCAGGTCCGTCATTATATTATATATACCTGCAGTAGTGATATATATATATTTTTTATATCATTATCATCTCTATACTAGCAGACGCAGAACGGTAGTCCACGGCTGTAGTAAGCCTCAACACATGCAGCCCAACCAAACCTGCAACCACTGCGACCGATGGTCATGATGGTAATCCGAAGCAGAATCTACTGACTCTGCATTCGGATAGCAAATGCAATGCAGGAGGTGTCTATTTCATTTAGATTCCTTTTGTGCAGTTGCATTTTGATAGACGGAATTGCAAAGCCAATTGTGCGACTCTGTAATTCTGTCCCCATCAGCCTCAGACCCTGTGATAGAAGGAATTGATCAGGAGATAGTCTTGTGTCAGTGCAAGAGGATCAAGTGATAGTCTTATGTCAGCATTAAGTGATCAGGTGATATTATGCCAGTATGAGATTATCAGGTCATTGTCTTGTGTCAGTGTCAGATGATCTGGAGATGGTCTTGTGTCAGTGCGAGATGATCTGGAGAAAGGGGGTAATTCAGAGTTGATCACAGCAGCAAATTTGTTAGCAGTTGGGCAAAACCATGTGCACTGCGGGGGGGGGGGGGGGGGGGGCAGATGTAACATGTGCAGAGAGTTAGATTTGGGTGGGGTGTGTTCAAACTTAAATCTAAATTGTAGTGTTAAAATAAAGCAGCCAATATTTACCCTGCACAGAAACAATATATATAACCCACCCAAATCTAACTCTCTCTGTACATGTGACATCTGCCCCACCTGCACTGCACTGCACATGGCCCCTCATTCCGAGTTGTTCGCAGCAGATCATCGCATCGCAAGCCGCGTAAATTTACAACTGCGCATGCGCAACAGCTATTGGGGGTAATTCCGAGTTGATCGCAGCATCAAATTTGTTAGCAGTTGGGTAAAACCATGTGCACTGCAGGGGGGGCAGATGTAACGTGCAGAGAGAGTTAGATTTGGGTGGGTTATTTTATTTCTGTGCATAGTAAATACTGGCTGCTTTATTTTTACACTGCAATATAGATTTCAGTTTGAACACACCCCACCCATATCTAACTCTCTCTGCACATGTTATATCTGCCCCCCCTGCAGTGCACATGGTTTTACCCAACTGCTAACAAATTTGATGCTGCGATCAACTCGGAATTACCCCCATAATGCGCATGTGCAAAGACAGCCGTGCGATGAATGTGCAGAATTACCTACACTTTTCCTGATCGCACTAGTCCAACGATAAAGGAGTGTGACGGAGGTGACGCAGAGGCATGGCTTTGCTAGCTACCGAAAAGGGCGTGAAAGTGGGTGTCTAGTGTGGAAGTGTACAAAGGGCAGTAGGCGTGTTTTTAGCAGTAATGCGTAGCTGATGGTGGCAGATACACAACAAGTGCTCACAAGACGAATGCAGCACAGGAGTAGGTCCAGAGCTGCTTAGAACTAGCGATCTCAGGCAACAAGTGGTTGGCAGGGCGTATCTAGCTGATAATTGGCAATCTAAAGCAGCTGCTGAGCAGATAATTGCTCAACACTGCAGTTGCAACTGACACTCTGACAGCCAGTAAAGGCTTTTAAACCTATAACAATTTACCATTTACTGTACCATGGCCCTCATTCCAAGTTGATCGCTGACGCTCGCTAGCAGATTTTAGCAGCATTGCACACGCTAGGCCGCCGCTCTCTGGGAGTGTATCTTAGCTAAGCAGAAGTGCGAACGAAAGGTTAGCAGAACTGTGCTGACATTTTTTCATGTAGTTTCAGAGTGGCTTCAGACCTACTCCTTCCTTGCGATCACTTCAGTCAGTTTAGTTCCTGCTTTGACGTCATAAACACGCCCTGCGTTCGGCCAGCCACTCCCCCGTTTACCCGGGCACGTACTTTTGTGTGAAAGAACGTCGCGCGTGCGCACTGTGGCCCGTACGCATGCGCAGTTTTGCTGTTTTTATACCTGATCACTGCGCTGCGAAAATCGTCAGCGAGCGATCAACTCGGAATGAGGCCCACATAATGCAGCCTACGCTTACTGATGTGCATCACACAGTGTTATAAGATTTTTGGTACACTTGACCATTTCTACAACTATGGCATGTTGCCCCTAGTAACCCAAGTGGTTTGTGACAATATATTGTGTTTAGAGGCACAGTCAATTGTTGTCAATGCAAACCAATTTTAAATAGGATTTTAATACCTACCAGTAAATCCTTTTCTCTTAGTCCGTAGAGGATCCTGGGGACTCCAAAAGGACCATGTGGTATAGACGGTATCCGCAGGAGACATGGGCACTTTAAGACTTTAAATGGGTGTGAACTGGCTCCTCCCTCTATGCCCCTCCTCCAGACCTCAGTTACATTCTATGCCCAGAGAGACTGGACACATAACAGGGGAGCTCTACTGAGTTTCTCTGAAAAAGACTTTATTGTTAGGTTTCTTATTTTCAGGGAGCACTGCTGGCAACAGGCTACCTGCTTCGTGGGACTGAGGCCCCTCCTCCAGACCTCAGTTATAGGAACTGTGTCCAGGGAGACGGACATTTCGAGGAAAAGGATTTTTGTTAACTAATGGTGAGACACATACCAGCTCACACCACACACACCGTACAACATGGCTTTTAAGTAAATACCAGTTAACGGAATGAACTAAAATCAGCAACAGGCTGACCACAACCGAAACACAACCTTTGGGTAACATAAGCAATAACTAAAGCAAGTACTGCAGATAGAGTCCGCACTGGGCCAGGCGTCCAGCATCCTCTACGGACTAAGAGAAAAGGATTTAGCGGTAGGTATTAAAATCCTATTTTCTCATACGTCCTAGAGGATGCCGGGGACTCCAAAAGGACCATGGGGATTATACCAAAGCTCCAGAACAGGTGGGAGAGTGTAGAGATGAGCGGGTTCGGTTCCTCGGAATCCGAACCCCCCCGAACTTCAGCCTTTTTACTAGAGATGAGCGGGTTCGGTTTCTTTGAATCCGAACCCGCACGAACTTCACTTTTTTTTCCACGGGTCCGAGCGACTCGGATCTTCCCGCCTTGCTCGGTTAACCCGAGCGCGCCCGAACGTCATCATGACGCTGTCGGATTCTCGCGAGGCTCGGATTCTATCGCGAGACTCGGATTCTATATAAGGAGCCGCGCGTCGCCGCCATTTTCACTCGTGCATTGAGATTGATAGGGAGAGGACGTGTCTGGCGTCCTCTCCATTAGAATAGAGATAGATAGATTAGATAGAGAGAGATTGTGCAGAGTCGCAGACAGAGTTAGTTTACCACAGTCAGTGACCAGTGCAGTTGCTAGTTAACTTTTATTTAATATAATATATCCGTTCACTTCTCTCTGCTATATCCGTTCTCTGCCTGAAAAAAAAAACGATACACAGCACAGTCAGTCACACAGTGTGACTCAGTCTGTGTGCACTCAGCTCAGCCCAGTGTGCTGCACAGTCATCAATGTATAAATTAAAAGCTTATAATTAATTGTGGGGGAGACTGGGGAGCACTGCAGGTTGTTAGCAGGAGCCAGGAGTACAATTATATTAATTAACAGTGCACACTTTTGCTGCAGGAGTGGTGACCAGTGCCTGACCACCAGTATAGTATTGTTGTATACTACTAATATCTCTTTAAATATCAACCAGTCTATATTAGCAGCAGACACAGTACAGTGCGGTAGTTCACGGCTGTGGCTACCTCTGTGTCGGCACACGGCAGGCAGTCCGTCCGACCAGAATTGTATTATTTATTATTATATACCTACCACCTAACCGTGGTTTTTTTTTCATTCTTTATACCGTCATAGTGTCATCCTAATTGTTACGAGTATACTACTATCTCTTTATCAACCAGTGTACAGTGCGGTAGTTCACGGCTGTGGCTACCTCTGTGTCGGCACACGGCAGGCAGTCCGTCCGACCAGAATTGTATTATTTATTATTATATACCTACCACCTAACCGTGGTTTTTTTTTCATTCTTTATACCGTCATAGTGTCATCCTAATTGTTACGAGTATACTACTATCTCTTTATCAACCAGTGTACAGTGCGGTAGTTCACGGCTGTGGCTACCTCTGTGTCGGCACACGGCAGGCAGTCCGTCCGACCAGAATTGTATTATTTATTATTATATACCTACCACCTAACCGTGGTTTTTTTTTCATTCTTTATACCGTCATAGTGTCATCCTAATTGTTACGAGTATACTACTATCTCTTTATCAACCAGTGTACAGTGCGGTAGTTCACGGCTGTGGCTACCTCTGTGTCGGCACACGGCAGGCAGTCCGTCCGACCAGAATTGTATTATTTATTATTATATACCTACCACCTAACCGTGGTTTTTTTTTCATTCTTTATACCGTCATAGTGTCATCCTAATTGTTACGAGTATACTACTATCTCTTTATCAACCAGTGTACAGTGCGGTAGTTCACGGCTGTGGCTACCTCTGTGTCGGCAGTCGGCAGGCAGTCCGTCCATCCATAATTGTATTATTATTATAATATATACCACCTAACCGTGGTTTTTTTTTCATTCTTTATACCGTCATAGTGTCATACTAGTTGTTACGAGTATACTACTATCTCTTTATCAACCAGTGTACAGTGCGGTAGTTCACGGCTGTGGCTACCTCTGTGTCGGCAGTCGGCAGGCAGTCCGTCCATCCATAATTGTATTATAATATATACCACCTAACCGTGGTTTTTTTTTCATTCTTTATACCGTCATAGTCAGTCATACTAGTTGTTACGAGTATACTACTATCTCTTTATCAACCAGTGTACAGTGCGGTAGTTCACGGCTGTGGCTACCTCTGTGTCGGAACTCGGCAGGCAGTCCGTCCATCCATAATTGTATTATAATATATACCACCTAACCGTGGTTTTTTTTTCGTTCTTTATACCGTCGTCATACTAGTTGTTACGAGTATACTACTATCTCTTTATCAACCAGTGTACAGTGCGGTAGTTCACGGCTGTGGCTACCTCTGTGTCGGCACTCGGCAGGCAGTCCGTCCAACCATAATTGTATTATATACCACCTAACCGTGGTTTTTTTTTCATTCTTTATACCGTCGTCATACTAGTTGTTACGAGTATACTACTATCTCTTTATCAACCAGTGTACAGTGCGGTAGTTCACGGCTGTGGCTACCTCTGTGTCGGCACTCGGCAGCCCGTCCATAATTGTATATACCAGTGACCTAACCGTGGTTTTTTTTTCTTTCTTTATACATACATACTAGTTACGAGTATACTATCTCTTTATCAACCAGTCTATATATTAGCAGCAGACACAGTACAGTGCGGTAGTTCACGGCTGTGGCTACCTCTGTGTCGGCACTCGGCAGCCCGTCCATAATTGTATATACCACCTAACCGTGGTTTTTTTTTTCTTTCTTTATACATACATACTGCAGTGCCACTCCTAGATGGGCCCGGTGTTTGTGTCGGCCACTAGGGTCGCTAATCTTACTCACACAGTCAGCTACCTCATTGCGCCTCTTTTTTTCTTTGCGTCATGTGCTGTTTGGGGAGGGTTTTTTGGAAGGGCCATCCTGCGTGACACTGCAGTGCCACTCCTAGATGGGCCCGGTGTTTGTGTCGGCCACTAGGGTCGCTAATCTTACTCACACAGCTACCTCATTGCGCCTCTTTTTTTCTTTGCGTCATGTGCTGTTTGGGGAGGGTTTTTTGGAAGGGACATCCTGCGTGACACTGCAGTGCCACTCCTAGATGGGCCCGGTGTTTGTGTCGGCCACTAGGGTCGCTTATCTTACTCACACAGCGACCTCGGTGCAAATTTTAGGACTAAAAATAATATTGTGAGGTGTGAGGTATTCAGAATAGACTGAAAATGAGTGTAAATTATGGTTTTTGAGGTTAATAATACTTTGGGATCAAAATGACCCCCAAATTCTATGATTTAAGCTGTTTTTTAGTGTTTTTTGAAAAAAACACCCGAATCCAAAACACACCCGAATCCGACAAAAAAAATTCGGTGAGGTTTTGCCAAAACGCGTTCGAACCCAAAACACGGCCGCGGAACCGAACCCAAAACCAAAACACAAAACCCGAAAAATTTCAGGCGCTCATCTCTACTTTTTACACGGGTCCGAGGCAGACTCGGATCTTCCCGCCTTGCTCGGTTAACCCGAGCGCGCCCGAACGTCATCATCCCGCTGTCGGATTCTCGCGAGGCTCGTATTCTATCGCGAGACTCGGATTCTATATAAGGAGCCGCGCGTCGCCGCCATTTTCACACGTGCATTGAGATTGATAGGGAGAGGACGTGGCTGGCGTCCTCTCCGTTAGAATAGATAGATACACTTGAGTTGATTTACTACTAACTTAGTAATTTTGGGGAGCATTAGGAGTACTCAGAGTGCAGAGTTTTGCTGATAGTTACTAGTGACCACCACCAGTTTTATATATTATTTAATATAATCCGTTCTCTGCCTGAAAAAAAACGATACACAGTCACATACCATATCTGTGCTCAGCCTCAGTGTGCTGCATGATAATATCATCTATGTATATCTGACTGTGCTGAGTGCTCACTGCTCACACAGCTGAATTGTGGGGGAGACTGGGGTGCAGTTATAGCAGGAGTACAGTGCACACTTTTGCTGCCAGTGTGACTGACCAGTGACCACCAGTATATTGTCTGCCTGAAAAAGTTAAACACTCCTGTGGTGTTTTTTTTTTTAATTCTATAAACGCATTCTGCTGACAGTGTCCAGCAGGTCCGTCATTCATTATATTATATAAATATTTACCTGCAGTAGTGTTATATTTTTTTTGTTCATCTCTATCATCTTTATCATCTCTATATTAGCAGACGCAGTACGGTAGTCCACGGCTGTGGCTACCTCTGTGTCGTCAGTGCTCGTCCATAATTGTATACCTACCTGTGGTGGGGTTTTTTTTTCTATCTTCTTCATACTAGTAGTTTAGGAGTCTGCTGACAGTGTCCAGCAGGTCCGTCATTATATTATATATACCTGCAGTAGTGATATATATATATTTTTTATATCATTATCATCTCTATACTAGCAGACGCAGTACGGTAGTCCACGGCTGTAGCTACCTCTGTGTCGTCAGTGCTCGTCCATAATTGTATACCTACCTGTGGTGGGGTTTTTTTTTCTATCTTCTTCATACTAGTAGTTTAGGAGTCTGCTGACAGTGTCCAGCAGGTCCGTCATTATATTATATATACCTGCAGTAGTGATATATATATATTTTTTATATCATTATCATCTCTATACTAGCAGACGCAGTACGGTAGTCCATGGCTGTAGCTACCTCTGTGTCGTCAGTGCTCGTCCATAATTGTATACCTACCTGTGGTGGGTTTTTTTTTTCTATCTTCTTCATACTAGTAGTTTAGGAGTCTGCTGACAGTGTCCAGCAGGTCCGTCATTATATTATATATACCTGCAGTAGTGATATATATATATTTTTTATATCATTATCATCTCTATACTAGCAGACGCAGTACGGTAGTCCACGGCTGTAGCTACCTCTGTGTCGTCAGTGCTCGTCCATAATTGCATACCTACCTGTGGTGGGGTTTTTTTTCTATCTTCTTCATACTAGTAGTTTAGGAGTCTGCTGACAGTGTCCAGCAGGTCCGTCATTATATTATATATACCTGCAGTAGTGATATATATATATTTTTATATCATTATCATCTCTATACTAGCAGACGCAGTACGGTAGTCCACGGCTGTAGCTACCTCTGTGTCGTCAGTGCTCGTCCATAATTGTATACCTACCTGTGGTGGGGGTTTTTTTTCTATCTTCTTCATACTAGTAGTTTAGGAGTCTGCTGACAGTGTCCAGCAGGTCCGTCATTATATTATATATACCTGCAGTAGTGATATATATATATATTTTTTATATCATTATCATCTCTATACTAGCAGACGCAGAACGGTAGTCCACGGCTGTAGTAAGCCTCAACACATGCAGCCCAACCAAACCTGCAACCACTGCGACCGATGGTCATGATGGTAATCCGAAGCAGAATCTACTGACTCTGCATTCAGATAGCAAATGCAATGCAGGAGGTGTCTATTTCATTTAGATTCCTTTTGTGCAGTTTCATTTTGATAGACGGAATTGCAAAGCCAATTGTGCGACTCTGTAATTCTGTCCCCATCAGCCTCAGACCCTGTGATAGAAGGAATTGATCAGGAGATAGTCTTGTGTCAGTGCAAGAGGATCAAGTGATAGTCTTATGTCAGCATTAAGTGATCAGGTGATATTATGCCAGTATGAGATTATCAGGTCATTGTCTTGTGTCAGTGTCAGATGATCTGGAGATGGTCTTGTGTCAGTGCGAGATGATCTGGAGAAAGGGGGTAATTCAGAGTTGATCACAGCAACAAATTTGTTAGCAGTTGGGCAAAACCATGTGCACTGCGGGGGGGGGCAGATGTAACATGTGCAGAGAGTTAGATTTGGGTGGGGTGTGTTCAAACTTAAATCTAAATTGTAGTGTTAAAATAAAGCAGCCAGTATTTACCCTGCACAGAAACAATATATATAACCCACCCAAATCTAACTCTCTCTGTACATGTGACATCTGCCCCACCTGCACTGCACTGCACATGGCCCCTCATTCCGAGTTGTTCGCAGCAGATCATCGCATCGCAAGCCGCGTAAATTTACAACTGCGCATGCGCAACAGCTATTGGGGGTAATTCCGAGTTGATCGCAGCATCAAATTTGTTAGCAGTTGGGTAAAACCATGTGCACTGCAGGGGGGGCAGATGTAACGTGCAGAGAGAGTTAGATTTGGGTGGGTTATTTTATTTCTGTGCACAGTAAATACTGGCTGCTTTATTTTTACACTGCAATATAGATTTCAGTTTGAACACACCCCACCCATATCTAACTCTCTCTGCACATGTTATATCTGCCCCCCCTGCAGTGCACATGGTTTTACCCAACTGCTAACAAATTTGATGCTGCGATCAACTCGGAATTACCCCCATAATGCGCATGTGCAAAGACAGCCGTGCGATGAATGTGCAGAATTACCTACGCTTTTCCTGATCGCACTAGTCCAACGATAAAGGAGTGTGACGGAGGTGACGCAGAGGCATGGCTTTGCTAGCTACCGAAAAGGGCGTGAAAGTGGGTGTCTAGTGTGGAAGTGTACAAAGGGCAGTAGGCGTGTTTTTAGCAGTAATGCGTAGCTGATGGTGGCAGATACACAACAAGTGCTCACAAGACGAATGCAGCACAGGAGTAGGTCCAGAGCTGCTTAGAACTAGCGATCTCAGGCAACAAGTGGTTGGCAGGGCGTATCTAGCTGATAATTGGCAATCTAAAGCAGCTGCTGAGCAGATAATTGCTCAACACTGCAGTTGCAACTGACACTCTGACAGCCAGTAAAGGCTTTTAAACCTATAACAATTTACCATTTACTGTACCATGGCCCTCATTCCAAGTTGATCGCTGACGCTCGCTAGCAGATTTTAGCAGCATTGCACACGCTAGGCCGCCGCTCTCTGGGAGTGTATCTTAGCTAAGCAGAAGTGCGAACGAAAGGTTAGCAGAACTGTGCTGACATTTTTTCATGTCGTTTCAGAGTGGCTTCAGACCTACTCCTTCCTTGCGATCACTTCAGTCAGTTTAGTTCCTGCTTTGACGTCATAAACACGCCCTGCGTTCGGCCAGCCACTCCCCCGTTTACCCGGGCACGTACTTTTGTGTGAAAGAACGTCGCGCGTGCGCACTGTGGCCCGTACGCATGCGCAGTTTTGCTGTTTTTATACCTGATCACTGCGCTGCGAAAATCGGCAGCGAGCGATCAACTCGGAATGAGGCCCACATAATGCAGCCTACGCTTACTGATGTGCATCACACAGTGTTATAAGATTTTTGGTACACTTGACCATTTCTACAACTATGGCATGTTGCCCCTAGTAACCCAAGTGGTTTGTGACAATATATTGTGTTTAGAGGCACAGTCAATTGTTGTCAATGCAAACCAATTTTAAATAGGATTTTAATACCTACCAGTAAATCCTTTTCTCTTAGTCCGTAGAGGATCCTGGGGACTCCAAAAGGACCATGGGGTATAGACGGTATCCGCAGGAGACATGGGCACTTTAAGACTTTAAATGGGTGTGAACTGGCTCCTCCCTCTATGCCCCTCCTCCAGACCTCAGTTACATTCTATGCCCAGAGAGACTGGACACATAACAGGGGAGCTCTACTGAGTTTCTCTGAAAAAGACTTTATTGTTAGGTTTCTTATTTTCAGGGAGCACTGCTGGCAACAGGCTACCTGCTTCGTGGGACTGAGGCCCCTCCTCCAGACCTCAGTTATAGGAACTGTGTCCAGGGAGACGGACATTTCGAGGAAAAGGATTTTTGTTAACTAATGGTGAGACACATACCAGCTCACACCACACACACCGTACAACATGGCTTTTAAGTAAATACCAGTTAACGGAATGAACTAAAATCAGCAACAGGCTGACCACAACCGAAACACAACCTTTGGGTAACATAAGCAATAACTAAAGCAAGTACTGCAGATAGAGTCCGCACTGGGCCAGGCGTCCAGCATCCTCTACGGACTAAGAGAAAAGGATTTAGCGGTAGGTATTAAAATCCTATTTTCTCATACGTCCTAGAGGATGCCGGGGACTCCAAAAGGACCATGGGGATTATACCAAAGCTCCAGAACAGGTGGGAGAGTGTAGAGATGAGCGGGTTCGGTTCCTCGGAATCCGAACCCCCCCGAACTTCAGCCTTTTTACACAGGTCCGAGGCAGACTCGGATCTTCCCGCCTTGCTCGGTTAACCCGAGCGCGCCCGAACGTCATCATCCCGCTGTCGGATTCTCGCGAGGCTCGTATTCTATCGCGAGACTCGGATTCTATATAAGGAGCCGCGCGTCGCCGCCATTTTCACACGTGCATTGAGATTGATAGGGAGAGGACGTGGCTGGCGTCCTCTCCGTTAGAATAGATAGAGACACTTGAGTTGATTTACTACTAACTTAGTAATTTTGGGGAGCATTAGGAGTACTCAGAGTGCAGAGTTTTGCTGATAGTTACTAGTGACCACCACCAGTTTTATTTATTATTTAATATAATCCGTTCTCTGCCTGAAAAAAAACGATACACAGTCACATACCATATCTGTGCTCAGCCTCAGTGTGCTGCATGATAATATCATCTATGTATATCTGACTGTGCTGAGTGCTCACTGCTCACACAGCTGAATTGTGGGGGAGACTGTAGTGCAGTTATAGCAGGAGTACAGTGCACACTTTTGCTGCCAGTGTGACTGACCAGTGACCACCAGTATATTGTCTGCCTGAAAAAGTTAAACACTCCTGTGGTGTTTTTTTTTTTAATTCTATAAACGCATTCTGCTGACAGTGTCCAGCAGGTCCGTCATTCATTATATTATATAAATATTTACCTGCAGTAGTGTTATATTTTTTTTGTTCATCTCTATCATCTTTATCATTTATTATTTATTTATTTATTTATTTATTAACAGTTTCTTATATAGCGCAGCAAATTCCGTTGCGCTTTACAATTTGAAATAACAATTACAAACTGGGTGATAACAGTCATAGAGGTAGGAAGGCCCTTCTCGCAAGCTTACAATCTATAGGCATATGTACATAAGGAAAGGTGCTATCTATTGCATAGAATGAGAAGACATGTGAGGATATGTGTGGACTGTACAGAGTGGATGTAATTTGATAGCAAGGTTTATGAAAGTTATGTGGGCGGTTCAGGAATTTGATACGCTTGCCTAAAGAGGTGAGTTTTGAGGGAACGCTTGAAGGTTTGGAGACTAGAGGAGAGTCTTATTGTGTGTGGTAGGGCATTCCACAGAGTGGGTGCAGCCCGATGAAAGTCCTGCAGTCGTGAGTGGGAGCGAGTAATGAGTGTGGATGAGAGACGCAGGTCTTGTGAAGAGCGCAGAGGTCGGGTTGGGAGATATTTTGTGATAAGCGAAGTGATGTACGTTGGTGTAGTTTGGTTAATGGCCTTGTGTGTGAGTAAAAGTATTTTATATTGAATGCGGTAGAATACAGGTAACCAATGGAGGGACTGACAGAGTGGATCTGCAGACGATGAACGTCTAGCGAGGAAGATAAGCCTCGCCGCTGCATTCAGAATGGATTGTAGTGGTGAGAGTCTCGTTTTGGGAAGACCAGTTAGGAGACTATTGCAATAATCAATGCGGGAGATAATGAGAGCATGGATTAGAGTTTTAGCAGTGTCTTGTGTAAGGTATGGTCGTATTTTGGATATGTTTTTTAGATGCATGTAACATGATCTTGAGACAGATTGAATGTGGGGAACAAAGGAAAGATCAGAGTCAAGGATGACACCTAGGCAGCGAGCTTGTGGGGTAGGGTAGATAGTCGAGTTTTTAACAGTGATAGAGATATCAGGTTGGTACCTACTATTGGCCGGTGGAAATATAATTAACTCTGTCTTTGAAATATTAAGTTTGAGGTGGCGAGATGTCATCCAGGATGAGATAGCAGAAAGGCATTCAGTGACACGGTCCAGTACAGATAGGGACAAGTCAGGGGAGGATAGGTAGATTTGAGTATCATCTGCGTACAGATGATACTGAAAACCAAAAGAGCTGATTAGTTTACCAAGAGATGAGGTATAGATAGAGAAAAGCAGAGGACCCAAGACTGAACCTTGCGGTACTCCAACTGAAAGAGGTAGCGAAGAGGAGGTGGATTCAGAGAAGCGAACACTCTATATTAGCAGACGCAGTACGGTAGTCCACGGCTGTGGCTACCTCTGTGTCGTCAGTGCTCGTCCATAATTGTATACCTACCTGTGGTGGGGGTTTTTTTTCTATCTTCTTCATACTAGTAGTTTAGGAGTCTGCTGACAGTGTCCAGCAGGTCCGTCATTATATTATATATACCTGCAGTAGTGATATATATATATATATTTTATATCATTATCATCTCTATACTAGCAGACGCAGTATGGTAGTCCACGGCTGTAGCTACCTCTGTGTCGTCAGTGCTCGTCCATAATTGTATACCTACCTGTGGTGGGTTTTTTTTTTCTATCTTCTTCATACTAGTAGTTTAGGAGTCTGCTGACAGTGTCCAGCAGGTCCGTCATTATATTATATATACCTGCAGTAGTGATATATATATTTTTTTTATATCATTATCATCTCTATACTAGCAGACGCAGTACGGTAGTCCATGGCTGTAGCTACCTCTGTGTCGTCAGTGCTCGTCCATAATTGTATACCTACCTGTGGTGGGGTTTTTTTTTCTATCTTCTTCATACTAGTAGTTTAGGAGTCTGCTGACAGTGTCCAGCAGGTCCGTCATTATATTATATATACCTGCAGTAGTGATATATATATATTTTTTATATCATTATCATCTCTATACTAGCAGACGCAGTACGGTAGTCCACGGCTGTAGCTACCTCTGTGTTGTCAGTGCTCGTCCATAATTGTATACCTACCTGTGGTGGGGTTTTTTTTTTCTATCTTCTTCATACTAGTAGTTTAGGAGTCTGCTGACAGTGTCCAGCAGGTCCGTCATTATATTATATATACCTGCAGTAGTGATATATATATATTTTTTATATCATTATCATCTCTATACTAGCAGACGCAGTACGGTAGTCCACGGCTGTAGCTACCTCTGTGTCGTCAGTGCTCGTCCATAATTGTATACCTACCTGTGGTGGGGTTTTTTTTTTCTATCTTCTTCATACTAGTAGTTTAGGAGTCTGCTGACAGTGTCCAGCAGGTCGTCATTATATTATATATACCTGCAGTAGTGATATATATATATTTTTATATCATTATCATCTCTATACTAGCAGACGCAGTACGGTAGTCCACGGCTGTAGCTACCTCTGTGTCGTCAGTGCTCGTCCATAATTGTATACCTACCTGTGGTGGGTTTTTTTTTTCTATCTTCTTCATACTAGTAGTTTAGGAGTCTGCTGACAGTGTCCAGCAGGTCCGTCATTATATTATATATACCTGCAGTAGTGATATATATATATTTTTTATATCATTATCATCTCTATACTAGCAGACGCAGAACGGTAGTCCACGGCTGTAGTAAGCCTCAACAAATGCAGCCCAACCAAACCTGCAACCACTGCGACCGATGGTCATGATGGTAATCCGAAGCAGAATCTACTGACTCTGCATTCAGATAGCAAATGCAATGCAGGAGGTGTCTATTTCATTTAGATTCCTTTTGTGCAGTTGCATTTTGATAGACGGAATTGCAAAGCCAATTGTGCGACTCTGTAATTCTGTCCCCATCAGCCTCAGACCCTGTGATAGAAGGAATTGATCAGGAGATAGTCTTGTGTCAGTGCAAGAGGATCAAGTGATAGTCTTATGTCAGCATTAAGTGATCAGGTGATATTATGCCAGTATGAGATTATCAGGTCATTGTCTTGTGTCAGTGTCAGATGATCTGGAGATGGTCTTGTGTCAGTGCGAGATGATCTGGAGAAAGGGGGTAATTCAAAGTTGATCACAGCAGCAAATTTGTTAGCAGTTGGGCAAAACCATGTGCACTGCGGGGGGGGGCAGATGTAACATGTGCAGAGAGTTAGATTTGGGTGGGGTGTGTTCAAACTTAAATCTAAATTGTAGTGTTAAAATAAAGCAGCCAGTATTTACCCTGCACAGAAACAATATATATAACCCACCCAAATCTAACTCTCTCTGTACATGTGACATCTGCCCCACCTGCACTGCACTGCACATGGCCCCTCATTCCGAGTTGTTCGCAGCAGATCATCGCATCGCAAGCCGCGTAAATTTACAACTGCGCATGCGCAACAGCTATTGGGGGTAATTCCGAGTTGATCGCAGCATCAAATTTGTTAGCAGTTGGGTAAAACCATGTGCACTGCAGGGGGGGCAGATGTAACGTGCAGAGAGAGTTAGATTTGGGTGGGTTATTTTATTTCTGTGCATAGTAAATACTGGCTGCTTTATTTTTACACTGCAATATAGATTTCAGTTTGAACACACCCCACCCATATCTAACTCTCTCTGCACATGTTATATCTGCCCCCCCTGCAGTGCACATGGTTTTACCCAACTGCTAACAAATTTGATGCTGCGATCAACTCGGAATTACCCCCATAATGCGCATGTGCAAAGACAGCCGTGCGATGAATGTGCAGAATTACCTACGCTTTTCCTGATCGCACTAGTCCAACGATAAAGGAGTGTGACGGAGGTGACGCAGAGGCATGGCTTTGCTAGCTACCGAAAAGGGCGTGAAAGTGGGTGTCTAGTGTGGAAGTGTACAAAGGGCAGTAGGCGTGTTTTTAGCAGTAATGCGTAGCTGATGGTGGCAGATACACAACAAGTGCTCACAAGATGAATGCAGCACAGGAGTAGGTCCAGAGCTGCTTAGAACTAGCGATCTCAGGCAACAAGTGGTTGGCAGGGCGTATCTAGCTGATAATTGGCAATCTAAAGCAGCTGCTGAGCAGATAATTGCTCAACACTACAGTTGCAACTGACACTCTGACAGCCAGTAAAGGCTTTTAAACCTATAACAATTTACCATTTACTGTACCATGGCCCTCATTCCAAGTTGATCGCTGACGCTCGCTAGCAGATTTTAGCAGCATTGCACACGCTAGGCCGCCGCTCTCTGGGAGTGTATCTTAGCTAAGCAGAAGTGCGAACGAAAGGTTAGCAGAACTGTGCTGACATTTTTTCATGTAGTTTCAGAGTGGCTTCAGACCTACTCCTTCCTTGCGATCACTTCAGTCAGTTTAGTTCCTGCTTTGACGTCATAAACACGCCCTGCGTTCGGCCAGCCACTCCCCCGTTTACCCGGGCACGTACTTTTGTGTGAAAGAACGTCGCGCGTGCGCACTGTGGCCCGTACGCATGCGCAGTTTTGCTGTTTTTATACCTGATCACTGCGCTGCGAAAATCATCAGCGAGCGATCAACTCGGAATGAGGCCCACATAATGCAGCCTACGCTTACTGATGTGCATCACACAGTGTTATAAGATTTTTGGTACACTTGACCATTTCTACAACTATGGCATGTTGCCCCTAGTAACCCAAGTGGTTTGTGACAATATATTGTGTTTAGAGGCACAGTCAATTGTTGTCAATGCAAACCAATTTTAAATAGGATTTTAATACCTACCAGTAAATCCTTTTCTCTTAGTCCGTAGAGGATCCTGGGGACTCCAAAAGGACCATGGGGTATAGACGGTATCCGCAGGAGACATGGGCACTTTAAGACTTTAAATGGGTGTGAACTGGCTCCTCCCTCTATGCCCCTCCTCCAGACCTCAGTTACATTCTATGCCCAGAGAGACTGGACACATAACAGGGGAGCTCTACTGAGTTTCTCTGAAAAAGACTTTATTGTTAGGTTTCTTATTTTCAGGGAGCACTGCTGGCAACAGGCTACCTGCTTCGTGGGACTGAGGCCCCTCCTCCAGACCTCAGTTATAGGAACTGTGTCCAGGGAGACGGACATTTCGAGGAAAAGGATTTTTGTTAACTAATGGTGAGACAGATACCAGCTCACACCACACACACCGTACAACATGGCTTTTAAGTAAATACCAGTTAACGGAATGAACTAAAATCAGCAACAGGCTGACCACAACCGAAACACAACCTTTGGGTAACATAAGCAATAACTAAAGCAAGTACTGCAGATAGAGTCCGCACTGGGCCAGGCGTCCAGCATCCTCTACGGACTAAGAGAAAAGGATTTAGCGGTAGGTATTAAAATCCTATTTTCTCATACGTCCTAGAGGATGCCGGGGACTCCAAAAGGACCATGGGGATTATCCTAAAGCTCCAGAACAGGTGGGAGAGTGTAGAGATGAGCGGGTTCCGTTCCTCGGAATCCGAACCCCCCCGAACTTCAGCCTTTTTACACGGGTCCGAGGCAGACTCGGATCTTCCCGCCTTGCTCGGTTAACCCGAGCGCGCCCGAACGTCATCATCCCGCTGTCGGATTCTCGCGAAACTCGTATTCTATCGCGAGACTCGGATTCTATATAAGGAGCCGCGCGTCGCCGCCATTTTCACACGTGCATTGAGATTGATAGGGAGAGGACGTGGCTGGCGTCCTCTCCGTTAGAATAGATAGAGACACTTGAGTTGATTTACTACTAACTTAGTAATTTTGGGGAGCATTAGGAGTACTCAGAGTGCAGAGTTTTGCTGATAGTTACTAGTGACCACCACCAGTTTTATATATTATTTAATATAATCCGTTCTCTGCCTGAAAAAAAACGATACACAGTCACATACCATATCTGTGCTCAGCCTCAGTGTGCTGCATGATAATATCATCTATGTATATCTGACTGTGCTGAGTGCTCACTGCTCACACAGCTGAATTGTGGGGGAGACTGGGGTGCAGTTATAGCAGGAGTACAGTGCACACTTTTGCTGCCAGTGTGACTGACCAGTGACCACCAGTATATTGTCTGCCTGAAAAAGTTAAACACTCCTGTGGTGTTTTTTTTTTTAATTCTATAAACGCATTCTGCTGACAGTGTCCAGCAGGTCCGTCATTCATTATATTATATAAATATTTACCTGCAGTAGTGTTATATTTTTTTTGTTCATCTCTATCATCTTTATCATCTCTATATTAGCAGACGCAGTACGGTAGTCCACGGCTGTGGCTACCTCTGTGTCGTCAGTGCTCGTCCATAATTGTATACCTACCTGTGGTGGGGTTTTTTTTTCTATCTTCTTCATACTAGTAGTTTAGGAGTCTGCTGACAGTGTCCAGCAGGTCCGTCATTATATTATATATACCTGTAGTAGTGATATATATATATTTTTTATATCATTATCATCTCTATACTAGCAGATGCAGTACGGTAGTCCACGGCTGTAGCTACCTCTGTGTCGTCAGTGCTCGTCCATAATTGTATACCTACCTGTGGTGGGGTTTTTTTTTCTATCTTCTTCATACTAGTAGTTTAGGAGTCTGCTGACAGTGTCCAGCAGGTCCGTCATTATATTATATATACCTGCAGTAGTGATATATATATTTTTTTTATATCATTATCATCTCTATACTAGCAGACGCAGTATGGTAGTCCACGGCTGTAGCTACCTCTGTGTCGTCAGTGCTCATCCATAATTGTATACCTACCTGTGGTGGGGTTTTTTTTTCTATCTTCTTCATACTAGTAGTTTAGGAGTCTGCTGACAGTGTCCAGCAGGTCCGTCATTATATTATATATACCTGCAGTAGTGATATATATATATTTTTTATATCATTATCATCTCTATACTAGCAGACGCAGTACGGTAGTCCACGGCTGTAGCTACCTCTGTGTCGTCAGTGCTCGTCCATAATTGTATACCTACCTGTGGTGGTTTTTTTTTTCTATCTTCTTTATACTAGTAGTTTAGGAGTCTGCTGACAGTGTCCAGCAGGTCCGTCATTATATTATATATACCTGCAGTAGTGATATATATATATTTTTATATCATTATCATCTCTATACTAGCAGACGCAGTACGGTAGTCCACGGCTGTAGCTACCTCTGTGTCGTCAGTGCTCGTCCATAATTGTATACCTACCTGTGGTGGGTTTTTTTTTTTCTATCTTCTTCATACTAGTAGTTTAGGAGTCTGCTGACAGTGTCCAGCAGGTCCGTCATTATATTATATATACCTGCAGTAGTGATATATATATATTTTTTATATCATTATCATCTCTATACTAGCAGACGCAGAACGGTAGTCCACGGCTGTAGTAAGCCTCAACACATGCAGCCCAACCAAACCTGCAACCACTGCGACCGATGGTCATGATGGTAATCCGAAGCAGAATCTACTGACTCTGCATTCAGATAGCAAATGCAATGCAGGAGGTGTCTATTTCATTTAGATTCCTTTTGTGCAGTTGCATTTTGATAGACGGAATTGCAAAGCCAATTGTGCGACTCTGTAATTCTGTCCCCATCAGCCTCAGACCCTGTGATAGAAGGAATTGATCAGGAGATAGTCTTGTGTCAGTGCAAGAGGATCAAGTGATAGTCTTATGTCAGCATTAAGTGATCAGGTGATATTATGCCAGTATGAGATTATCAGGTCATTGTCTTGTGTCAGTGTCAGATGATCTGGAGATGGTCTTGTGTCAGTGCGAGATGATCTGGAGAAAGGGGGTAATTCAGAGTTGATCACAGCAGCAAATTTGTTAGCAGTTGGGCAAAACCATGTGCACTGCGGGGGGGGGGGGGCAGATGTAACATGTGCAGAGAGTTAGATTTGGGTGGGGTGTGTTCAAACTTAAATCTAAATTGTAGTGTTAAAATAAAGCAGCCAGTATTTACCCTGCACAGAAACAATATATATAACCCACCCAAATCTAACTCTCTCTGTACATGTGACATCTGCCCCACCTGCACTGCACTGCACATGGCCCCTCATTCCGAGTTGTTCGCAGCAGATCATCGCATCGCAAGCCGCGTAAATTTACAACTGCGCATGCGCAACAGCTATTGGGGGTAATTCCGAGTTGATCGCAGCATCAAATTTGTTAGCAGTTGGGTAAAACCATGTGCACTGCAGGGGGGGCAGATGTAACGTGCAGAGAGAGTTAGATTTGGGTGGGTTATTTTATTTCTGTGCATAGTAAATACTAGAGATGAGCGCCGGAAATTTTTCGGGTTTTGTGTTTTGGTTTTGGGTTCGGTTCCGCGGCCGTGTTTTGGGTTCGACCGCGTTTTGGCAAAACCTCACCGAATTTTTTTTGTCGGATTCGGGTGTGTTTTGGATTCGGGTGTTTTTTTCAAAAAACCCTAAAAAACAGCTTAAATCATAGAATTTGGGGGTCATTTTGATCCCAAAGTATTATTAACCTCAAAAACCATAATTTCCACTCATTTTCAGTCTATTCTGAATACCTCACAATATTATTTTTAGTCCTAAAATTTGCACCGAGGTCGCTGTGTGAGTAAGATAAGCGACCCTAGTGGCCGACACAAACACCGGGCCCATCTAGGAGTGGCACTGCAGTGTCACGCAGGATGTCCCTTCCAAAAAACCCTCCCCAAACAGCACATGACGCAAAGAAAAAAAGAGGCGCAATGAGGTAGCTGTGTGGGTAAGATAAGCGACCCTAGTGGCCGACACAAACACCGGGCCCATCTAGGAGTGGCACTGCAGTGTCACGCAGGATGTCCCTTCCAAAAAACCCTCCCCAAACAGCACATGACGCAAAGAAAAAAAGAGGCGCAATGAGGTAGCTGACTGTGTGAGTAAGATAAGCGACCCTAGTGGCCGAAACAAACACCGGGCCCATCTAGGAGTGGCACTGCAGTGTCACGCAGGATGTCCCTTCCAAAAAACCCTCCCCAAACAGCACATGACGCAAAGAATAAAAGAGGCGCAATGAGGTAGCTGTGTGAGTAAGATAAGCGACCCTAGTGGCCGACACAAACACCGGGCCCATCTAGGAGTGGCACTGCAGTGTCACGCAGGATGTCCCTTCCAAAAAACCCTCCCCAAACAGCACATGACGCAAAGAAAAAAAGAGGCGCAATGAGGTAGCTGACTGTGTGAGTAAGATAAGCGACCCTAGTGGCGACACAAACACCGGGCCCATCTAGGAGTGGCACTGCAGTGTCACGCAGGATGTCCCTTCCAAAAAACCCTCCCCAAACAGCACACGACGCAAAGAAAAAAAGAGGCGCAATGAGGTAGCTGTGTGAGTAAGATAAGCGACCCTACTGGCCGACACAAACACCGGGCCCATCTAGGAGTGGCACTGCAGTGTCACGCAGGATGTCCCTTCCAAAAAACCCTCCCCAAACAGCACATGACGCAAAGAAAAAAAGAGGCGCAATGAGGTAGCTGACTGTGTGAGTAAGATAAGCGACCCTAGTGGCCGACACAAACACCGGGCCCATCTAGGAGTGGCACTGCAGTGTCACGCAGGATGTCCCTTCCAAAAAACCCTCCCCAAACAGCACATGACGCAAAGAAAAAAAGAGGCGCAATGAGGTAGCTGACTGTGTGAGTAAGATAAGCGACCCTAGTGGCCGACACAAACACCGGGCCCATCTAGGAGCGGCACTGCAGTGTCAAGCAGGATGTCCCTTCCAAAAAACCCTCCCCAAACAGCACATGACGCAAAGAAAAAAAGAGGCGCAATGAGGTAGCTGACTGTGTGAGTAAGATAAGCGACCCTAGTGGCCGACACAAACACCGGGCCCATCTAGGAGTGGCACTGCAGTGTCACGCAGGATGGCCCTTCCAAAAAACCCTCCCCAAACAGCACATGACGCAAAGAAAAATAAAAGAAAAAAGAGGTGCAAGATGGAATTGTCCTTGGGCCCTCCCACCCACCCTTATGTTGTATAAACAAAACAGGACATGCACACTTTAACCAACCCATCATTTCAGTGACAGGGTCTGCCACACGACTGTGACTGATATGACGGGTTGGTTTGGACCCCCCCCAAAAAAGAAGCAATTAATCTCTCCTTGCACAAACTGGCTCTACAGAGGCAAGATGTCCACCTCATCATCATCCTCCGATATATCACCGTGTACATCCCCCTCCTCACAGATTATCAATTCGTCCCCACTGGAATCCACCATCTCAGCTCCCTGTGTACTTTGTGGAGGCAATTGCTGCTGGTCAATGTCTCCGCGGAGGAATTGATTATAATTCATTTTAATGAACATCATCTTCTCCACATTTTCTGGATGTAACCTCGTACGCCGATTGCTGACAAGGTGAGCGGCGGCACTAAACACTCTTTCGGAGTACACACTTGTGGGAGGGCAACTTAGGTAGAATAAAGCCAGTTTGTGCAAGGGCCTCCAAATTGCCTCTTTTTCCTGCCAGTATAAGTACGGACTGTGTGACGTGCCTACTTGGATGCGGTCACTCATATAATCCTCCACCATTCTTTCAATGGGGAGAGAATCATATGCAGTGCCAGTAGACGACATGTCCGTATCCGTAATCGTTGTCAGGTCCTTCAGTCCGGACCAGATGTCAGCATCAGCAGTCGCTCCAGACTGCCCTGCATCACCGCCAGCGGGTGGGCTCGGAATTCTGAGCCTTTTCCTCGCACCCCCAGTTGCGGGAGAATGTGAAGGAGGAGATGTTGACAGGTCGCGTTCCGCTTGACTTGACAATTTTCTCACCAGCAGGTCTTTCAACCCCAGCAGACTTGTGTCTGCCGGAAAGAGAGATCCAAGGTAGGCTTTAAATCTAGGATCGAGCACGGTGGCCAAAATGTAGTGCTCTGATTTCAACAGATTGACCACCCGTGAATCCTTGTTAAGCGAATTAAGGGCTCCATCCACAAGTCCCACATGCCTAGCGGAATCGCTCCGTGTTAGCTCCTCCTTCAATGTCTCCAGCTTCTTCTGCAAAAGCCTGATGAGGGGAATGACCTGACTCAGGCTGGCAGTGTCTGAACTGACTTCACGTGTGGCAAGTTCAAAGGGCATCAGAACCTTGCACAACGTTGAAATCATTCTCCACTGCGCTTGAGACAGGTGCATTCCACCTCCTATATCGTGCTCAATTGTATAGGCTTGAATGGCCTTTTGCTGCTCCTCCAACCTCTGAAGCATATAGAGGGTTGAATTCCACCTCGTTACCACTTCTTGCTTCAGATGATGGCAGGGCAGGTTCTGTAGTTTTTGGTGGTGCTCCAGTCTTCTGTACGTGGTGCCTGTACGCCGAAAGTGTCCCGCAATTCTTCTGGCCACCGACAGCATCTCTTGCACGCCCCTGTCGTTTTTTTAAAAATTCTGCACCACCAAATTCAAGGTATGTGCAAAACATGGGACGTGCTGGAATTTGCCCATATTTAATGCACACACAATATTGCTGGCATTGTCCGATGCCACAAATCCACAGGAGAGTCCAATTGGGGTAAGCCATTCCGCGATGATCTTCCTCAGTTGCCGTAAGAGGTTTTCAGCTGTGTGCGTATTCTGGAAAGCGGTGATACAAAGCGTAGCCTGCCTAGGAAAGAGTTGGCGTTTGCGAGATGCTGCTACTGGTGCCGCCGCTGCTGTTCTTGCGGCGGGAGTCCATACATCTACCCAGTGGGCTGTCACAGTCATATAGTCCTGACCCTGCCCTGCTCCACTTGTCCACATGTCCGTGGTTAAGTGGACATTGGGTACAACTGCATTTTTTAGGACACTGGTGAGTCTTTTTCTGACGTCCGTGTACATTCTCGGTATCGCCTGCCTAGAGAAGTGGAACCTAGATGGTATTTGGTAACGGGGGCACACTGCCTCAATAAATTGTCTAGTTCCCTGTGAACTAACGGCGGATACCGGACGCACGTCTAACACCAACATAGTTGTCAAGGCCTCAGTTATCCGCTTTGCAGCAGGATGACTGCTGTGATATTTCATCTTCCTCGCAAAGGACTGTTGAACAGTCAATTGTTTACTGGAAGTAGTACAAGTGGGCTTACGACTTCCCCTCTGGGATGACCATCGACTCCCAGCAGCAACAACAGCAGCGCCAGCAGCAGTAGGCGTTACACGCAAGGATGCATCGGAGGAATCCCAGGCAGGAGAGGAATCATCAGAATTGCCAGTGACATGGCCTGCAGGACTATTGGCATTCCTGGGGAAGGAGGAAATTGACACTGAGGGAGTTGGTGGGGTGGTTTGCGTGAGCTTGGTTACAAGAGGAAGGGATTTACTGGTCAGTGGACTGCTTCCGCTGTCGGCCAAAGTTTTTGAACTTGTCACTGACTTATTATGAATGCGCTGCAGGTGACGTATAAGGGAGGATGTTCCGAGGTGGTTAACGTCCTTACCCCTACTTATTACAGCTTGACAAAGGGAACACACGGCTTGACAAATGTTGTCCGCATTTCTGGTGAAATACTTCCACACCGAAGAGCTGATTTTTTTGGTATTTTCACCAGGCATGTCAACGGCCATATTCCTCCCACGGACAACAGGTGTCTCCCCGGGTGCCTGACTTAAACAAACCACCTCACCATCAGAATCCTCCTGGTCAATTTCCTCCCCAGCGCCAGCAACACCCATATCCTCCTCATCCTGGTGTACTTCAACACTGACATCTTCAATCTGACTATCAGGAACTGGACTGCGGGTGCTCCTTCCAGCACTTGCAGGGGGCGTGCAAATGGTGGAAGGCGCATGCTCTTCACGTCCAGTGTTGGGAAGGTCAGGCATCGCAACCGACACAATTGGACTCTCCTTGTGGATTTGGGATTTCGAAGAACGCACAGTTCTTTGCTGTGCTTTTTCCAGCTTGAGTCTTTTCATTTTTCTAGCGAGAGGCTGAGTGCTTCCATCCTCATGTGAAGCTGAACCACTAGCCATGAACATAGGCCAGGGCCTCAGCCGTTCCTTGCCACTCCGTGTGGTAAATGGCATATTATCAAGTTTACGCTTCTCCGACAATTTTATTTTAGGTTTTGGAGTCCTTTTTTTACTGATATTTGGTGTTTTGGATTTGACATGCTCTGTACTATGACATTGGGCATCGGCCTTGGCAGACGACGTTGCTGGCATTTCATCGTCTCGGCCATGACTAGTGGCAGCAGCTTCAGCACGAGGTGGAAGTGGATCTTGATCTTTCCCTAATTTTGGAACCTCAACATTTTTGTTCTCCATATTTTAATAGGCACAACTAAAAGGCACCTCAGGTAAACAATGGAGATGGATGGATACTAGTATACAATTATGGATGGACTGCCGAGTGCCGACACAGAGGTAGCTACAGCCGTGGACTACCGTACTGTACTGTGTCTGCTGCTAATATAGACTGGTTGATAATGAGATGTAGTATGTATGTATAAAGAAGAAAGAAAAAAAACACGGGTAGGTGGTATACAATTATGGACGGACTGCCGAGTGCCGACACAGAGGTAGCTACAGCCGTGGACTACCGTACTGTACTGTGTCTGCTGCTAATATAGACTGGATGATAATGAGATGTAGTATGTATAAAGAAGAAAAAAAAAACCACGGGTAGGTGGTATACAATTATGGATGGACTGCCGAGTGCCGACACAGAGGTAGCTACAGCCGTGGACTACCGTACTGTACTGTGTCTGCTGCTAATATAGACTGGTTGATAATGAGATGTAGTATGTATGTATAAAGAAGAAAGAAAAAAAAAACCACGGGTAGGTGGTATACAATTATGGACGGACTGCCGAGTGCCGACACAGAGGTAGCTACAGCCGTGGACTACCGTACTGTACTGTGTCTGCTGCTAATATAGACTGGATGATAATGAGATGTAGTATGTATAAAGAAGAAAGAAAAAAAAAACACGGGTAGGTGGTATACAATTATGGACGGACTGCCGAGTGCCGACACAGAGGTAGCTACAGCCGTGGACTACCGTACTGTACTGTGTCTGCTGCTAATATAGACTGGATGATAATGAGATGTAGTATGTATAAAGAAGAAAGAAAAAAAAACCACGGGTAGGTGGTATACAATTATGGATGGACTGCCGAGTGCCGACACAGAGGTAGCTACAGCCGTGGACTACCGTACTGTACTGTGTCTGCTGCTAATATAGACTGGATGATAATGAGATGTAGTATGTATAAAGAAGAAAAAAAAAAACCACGGGTAGGTGGTATACAATTATGGATGGACTGCCGAGTGCCGACACAGAGGTAGCTACAGCCGTGGACTACCATACTGTACTGTGTCTGCTGCTAATATAGACTGGATGATAATGAGATGTAGTATGTATAAAGAAGAAAAAAAAAACACGGGTAGGTGGTATACAATTATGGATGGACTGCCGAGTGCCGACACAGAGGTAGCTACAGCCGTGGACTACCGTACTGTACTGTGTCTGCTGCTAATATAGACTGGTTGATAATGAGATGTAGTATGTATGTATAAAGAAGAAAGAAAAAAAACCACGGGTAGGTGGTATACAATTATGGACGGACTGCCGAGTGCCGACACAGAGGTAGCTACAGCCGTGGACTACCGTACTGTACTGTGTCTGCTGCTAATATAGACTGGATGATAATGAGATGTAGTATGTATAAAGAAGAAAGAAAAAAAAACCACGGGTAGGTGGTATACAATTATGGACGGACTGCCGAGTGCCGACACAGAGGTAGCTACAGCCGTGGACTACCGTACTGTACTGTGTCTGCTGCTAATATAGACTGGATGATAATGAGATGTAGTATGTATAAAGAAGAAAGAAAGAAAAAACCACGGGTAGGTGGTATACAATTATGGATGGACTGCCGAGTGCCGACACAGAGGTAGCTACAGCCGTGAACTACCGTACTGTGTCTGCTGCGACTGGATGATAAATAATGATATAAAAAATATATATATATATCACTACTGCAGCCGGACAGGTATATATTATATAATGACGGACCTGCAGGACACTGTCTGTCAGCAGAATGAGTTTTTTATAGAATAAAAAAACACCACACAAGTCACACGACGAGTGTTTAACTTTTTCAGGCAATCACAATATAGTATACTATACTGGTGGTCAGTGTGGTCAGGTCCCAGGTCAGTCACACTGGCAGTGGCACTCCTGCAGCAAAAGTGTGCACTGTTTAATTTTAATATGTACTCCTGGCTCCTGCTATAACCTATAACTGCTCCCCAGTCTCCCCCACAATTAAGCTGTGTGAGCACAGTCAGATATTATACATAGATGATGCAGCACACTGGGCTGAGCACAGATATGGTATGTGACTGAGTCACTGTGTATCGTTTTTTTCAGGCAGAGAACGGATTATATTAAATAAAACTGCACTGGTGGTCACTGGTCAGTGGTCAGTCACTAGTAAACTCTGCACTCTCTAGTACTCCTAAGCTCCAGTAAATCAAGTGTCTCTGTCTCAATCTCACTCTCTCTCTTCTAATCTAAATGGAGAGGACGCCAGCCACGTCCTCTCCCTATCAATCTCAATGCACGTGTGAAAATGGCGGCGACGCGCGGCTCCTTATATAGAATCCGAGTCTCGCGATAGAATCCGAGCCTCGCGAGAATCCGACAGCGTCATGATGACGTTCGGGCGCGCTCGGGTTAACCGAGCAAGGCGGAAAGATCCGAGTCGCTCGGATCCGTGTAAAAAAAGCTGAAGTTCGGGCGGGTTCGGATTCCGAGGAACCGAACCCGCTCATCTCTAGTAAATACTGGCTGCTTTATTTTTACACTGCAATATAGATTTCAGTTTGAACACACCCCACCCATATCTAACTCTCTCTGCACATGTTATATCTGCCCCCCCTGCAGTGCACATGGTTTTACCCAACTGCTAACAAATTTGATGCTGCGATCAACTCGGAATTACCCCCATAATGCGCATGTGCAAAGACAGCCGTGCGATGAATGTGCAGAATTACCTACGCTTTTCCTGATCGCACTAGTCCAACGATAAAGGAGTGTGACGGAGGTGACGCAGAGGCATGGCTTTGCTAGCTACCGAAAAGGGCGTGAAAGTGGGTGTCTAGTGTGGAAGTGTACAAAGGGCAGTAGGCGTGTTTTTAGCAGTAATGCGTAGCTGATGGTGGCAGATACACAACAAGTGCTCACAAGATGAATGCAGCACAGGAGTAGGTCCAGAGCTGCTTAGAACTAGCGATCTCAGGCAACAAGTGGTTGGCAGGGCGTATCTAGCTGATAATTGGCAATCTAAAGCAGCTGCTGAGCAGATAATTGCTCAACACTGCAGTTGCAACTGACACTCTGACAGCCAGTAAAGGCTTTTAAACCTATAACAATTTACCACTTACTGTACAATGGCCCTCATTCCAAGTTGATCGCTGACGCTCGCTAGCAGATTTTAGCAGCATTGCACACGCTAGGCCGCCGCTCTCTGGGAGTGTATCTTAGCTAAGCAGAAGTGCGAACGAAAGGTTAGCAGAACTGTGCTGACATTTTTTCATGTAGTTTCAGAGTGGCTTCAGACCTACTCCTTCCTTGCGATCACTTCAGTCAGTTTAGTTCCTGCTTTGACGTCATAAACACGCCCTGCGTTCGGCCAGCCACTCCCCCGTTTACCCGGGCACGTACTTTTGTGTGAAAGAACGTCGCGCGTGCGCACTGTGGCCCGTACGCATGCGCAGTTTTGCTGTTTTTATACCTGATCACTGCGCTGGGAAAATCGTCAGCGAGCGATCAACTCGGAATGAGGCCCACATAATGGAGCCTACGCTTACTGATGTGCATCACACAGAGTTATAAGATTTTTGGTACACTTGACCATTTCTACAACTATGGCATGTTGCCCCTAGTAACCCAAGTGGCTTGTGACAATATATTGTGTTTAGAGGCACAGTCAATTGTTGTCAATGCAAACCAATTTTAAATAGGATTTTAATACCTACCAGTAAATCCTTTTCTCTTAGTCCGTAGAGGATCCTGGGGACTCCAAAAGGACCATGGGGTATAGACGGTATCCGCAGGAGACATGGGCACTTTAAGACTTTAAATGGGTGTGAACTGGCTCCTCCCTCTATGCCCCTCCTCCAGACCTCAGTTACATTCTATGCCCAGAGAGACTGGACACATAACAGGGGAGCTCTACTGAGTTTCTCTGAAAAAGACTTTATTGTTAGGTTTCTTATTTTCAGGGAGCACTGCTGGCAACAGGCTACCTGCTTCGTGGGACTGAGGCCCCTCCTCCAGACCTCAGTTATAGGAACTGTGTCCAGGGAGACGGACATTTCGAGGAAAAGGATTTTTGTTAACTAATGGTGAGACACATACCAGCTCACACCACACACACCGTACAACATGGCTTTTAAGTAAATACCAGTTAACGTAATGAACTAAAATCAGCAACAGGCTGACCACAACCGAAACACAACCTTTGGGTAACATAAGCAATAACTAAAGCAAGTACTGCAGATAGAGTCCGCACTGGGCCAGGCGTCCAGCATCCTCTACGGACTAAGAGAAAAGGATTTAGCGGTAGGTATTAAAATCCTATTTTTTTCATACGTCCTAGAGGATGCCGGGGACTCCAAAAGGACCATGGGGATTATACCAAAGCTCCAGAACAGGTGGGAGAGTGTAGAGATGAGCGGGTTCGGTTCCTCGGAATCTATAAACGCATTCTGTTGACAGTGTCCAGCAGGTCCGTCATTCATTATATTATATAAATATTTACCTGCAGTAGTGTTATATTTTTTTTGTTCATCTCTATCATCTTTATCATCTCTATATTAGCAGACGCAGTACGGTAGTCCACGGCTGTGGCTACCTCTGTGTCGTCAGTGCTCGTCCATAATTGTATACCTACCTGTGGTGGGGTTTTTTTTTCTATCTTCTTCATACTAGTAGTTTAGGAGTCTGCTGACAGTGTCCAGCAGGTCCGTCATTATATTATATATACCTGCAGTAGTGAGATATATATATTTTTTATATCATTATCATCTCTATACTAGCAGACGCAGTACGGTAGTCCACGGCTGTAGCTACCTCTGTGTCGTCAGTGCTCGTCCATAATTGTATACCTACCTGTGGTGGGGTTTTTTTTTCTATCTTCTTCATACTAGTAGTTTAGGAGTCTGCTGACAGTGTCCAGCAGGTCCGTCATTATATTATATATACCTGCAGTAGTGATATATATATTTTTTTTATATCATTATCATCTCTATACTAGCAGACGCAGTACGGTAGTCCATGGCTGTAGCTACCTCTGTGTCGTCAGTGCTCGTCCATAATTGTATACCTACCTGTGGTGGGGTTTTTTTTTCTATCTTCTTCATACTAGTAGTTTAGGAGTCTGCTGACAGTGTCCAGCAGGTCCGTCATTATATTATATATACCTGCAGTAGTGATATATATATATTTTTTATATCATTATCATCTCTATACTAGCAGACGCAGTACGGTAGTCCACGGCTGTAGCTACCTCTGTGTCGTCAGTGCTCGTCCATAATTGTATACCTACCTGTGGTGGGGTTTTTTTTTCTATCTTCTTCATACTAGTAGTTTAGGAGTCTGCTGACAGTGTCCAGCAGGTCCGTCATTATATTATATATACCTGCAGTAGTGATATATATATATTTTTTATATCATTATCATCTCTATACTAGCAGACGCAGTACGGTAGTCCACGGCTGTAGCTACCTCTGTGTCGTCAGTGCTCGTCCATAATTGTATACCTACCTGTGGTGGGTTTTTTTTTTCTATCTTCTTCATACTAGTAGTTTAGGAGTCTGCTGACAGTGTCCAGCAGGTCCGTCATTATATTATATATACCTGCAGTAGTGATATATATATATTTTTTATATCATTATCATCTCTATACTAGCAGACGCAGTACGGTAGTCCACGGCTGTAGCTACCTTTGTGTCGTCAGTGCTCGTCCATAATTGTATACCTACCTGTGGTGGGGTTTTTTTTTCTATCTTCTTCATACTAGTAGTTTAGGAGTCTGCTGACAGTGTCCAGCAGGTCCGTCATTATATTATATATACCTGCAGTAGTGATATATATATATTTTTTATATCATTATCATCTCTATACTATCAGACGCAGTACGGTAGTCCACGGCTGTAGCTACCTCTGTGTCGTCAGTGCTCGTCCATAATTGTATACCTACCTGTGGTGGGTTTTTTTTTCTATCTTCTTCATACTAGTAGTTTAGGAGTCTGCTGACAGTGTCCAGCAGGTCCGTCATTATATTATATATACCTGCAGTAGTGATATATATATTTTTATATCATTATCATCTCTATACTAGCAGACGCAGTACGGTAGTCCACGGCTGTAGCTACCTCTGTGTCGTCAGTGCTCGTCCATAATTGTATACCTACCTGTGGTGGGGTTTTTTTTTCTATCTTCTTCATACTAGTAGTTTAGGAGTCTGCTGACAGTGTCCAGCAGGTCCGTCATTATATTATATATACCTGCAGTAGTGATATATATATATATATTTTTTATATCATTATCATCTCTATACTAGCAGACGCAGTACGGTACTCCACGGCTGTAGCTACCTCTGTGTCGTCAGTGCTCGTCCATAATTGTATACCTACCTGTGGTGGGTTTTTTTTTTCTATCTTCTTCATACTAGTAGTTTAGGAGTCTGCTGACAGTGTCCAGCAGGTCCGTCATTATATTATATATACCTGCAGTAGTGATATATATATATTTTTTATATCATTATCATCTCTATACTAGCAGACGCAGTACGGTAGTCCACGGCTGTAGCTACCTCTGTGTCGTCAGTGCTCGTCCATAATTGTATACCTACCTGTGGTGGGGTTTTTTTTTCTATCTTCTTCATACTAGTAGTTTAGGAGTCTGCTGACAGTGTCCAGCAGGTCCGTCATTATATTATATATACCTGCAGTAGTGATATATATATATATTTTATATCATTATCATCTCTATACTAGCAGACGCAGTACGGTAGTCCACGGCTGTAGCTATCTCTGTGTCGTCAGTGCTCGTCCATAATTGTATACCTACCTGTGGTGGGTTTTTTTTTTCTATCTTCTTCATACTAGTAGTTTAGGAGTCTGCTGACAGTGTCCAGCAGGTCCGTCATTATATTATATATACCTGCAGTAGTGATATATATATATATTTTTATATCATTATCATCTCTATACTAGCAGACGCAGTACGGTAGTCCACGGCTGTAGCTACCTCTGTGTCGTCAGTGCTCGTCCATAATTGTATACCTACCTGTGGTGGGGTTTTTTTTTCTATCTTCTTCATACTAGTAGTTTAGGAGTCTGCTGACAGTGTCCAGCAGGTCCGTCATTATATTATATATACCTGCAGTAGTGATATATATATATTTTTTATATCATTATCATCTCTATACTAGCAGACGCAGAACGGTAGTCCACGGCTGTAGTAAGCCTCAACAAATGCAGCCCAACCAAACCTGCAACCACTGCGACCGATGGTCATGATGGTAATCCGAAGCAGAATCTACTGACTCTGCATTCAGATAGCAAATGCAATGCAGGAGGTGTCTATTTCATTTAGATTCCTTTTGTGCAGTTGCATTTTGATAGACGGAATTGCAAAGCCAATTGTGCGACTCTGTAATTCTGTCCCCATCAGCCTCAGACCCTGTGATAGAAGGAATTGATCAGGAGATAGTCTTGTGTCAGTGCAAGAGGATCAAGTGATAGTCTTATGTCAGCATTAAGTGATCAGGTGATATTATGCCAGTATGAGATTATCAGGTCATTGTCTTGTGTCAGTGTCAGATGATCTGGAGATGGTCTTGTGTCAGTGCGAGATGATCTGGAGAAAGGGGGTAATTCAGAGTTGATCACAGCAGCAAATTTGTTAGCAGTTGGGCAAAACCATGTGCACTGCGGGGGGGGGGGGGGGGGGGGCAGATGTAACATGTGCAGAGAGTTAGATTTGGGTGGGGTGTGTTCAAACTTAAATCTAAATTGTAGTGTTAAAATAAAGCAGCCAGTATTTACCCTGCACAGAAACAATATATATAACCCACCCAAATCTAACTCTCTCTGCACATGTGACATCTGCCCCACCTGCACTGCACTGCACATGGCCCCTCATTCCGAGTTGTTCGCAGCAGATCATCGCATCGCAAGCTGCGTAAATTTACAACTGCGCATGCGCAACAGCTATTGGGGGTAATTCCGAGTTGATCGCAGCATCAAATTTGTTAGCAGTTGGGTAAAACCATGTGCACTGCAGGGGGGGCAGATGTAACGTGCAGAGAGAGTTAGATTTGGGTGGGTTGTTTTATTTCTGTGCATAGTAAATACTGGCTGCTTTATTTTTACACTGCAATATAGATTTCAGTTTGAACACACCCCACCCATATCTAACTCTCTCTGCACATGTTATATCTGCCCCCCCTGCAGTGCACATGGTTTTACCCAACTGCTAACAAATTTGATGCTGCGATCAACTCGGAATTACCCCCATAATGCGCATGTGCAAAGACTGCCGTGCGATGAATGTGCAGAATTACCTACGCTTTTCCTGATCGCACTAGTCCAACGATAAAGGAGTGTGACGGAGGTGACGCAGAGGCATGGCTTTGCTAGCTACCGAAAAGGGCGTGAAAGTGGGTGTCTAGTGTGGAAGTGTACAAAGGGCAGTAGGCGTGTTTTTAGTAGAGATGAGCGGGTTCGGTTTCTCTGAATCCGAACCCGCACGAACTTCATGTTTTTTTCACGGGTCCGAGCAGACTCGGATCCTCCCGCCTTGCTCGGTTAACCCGAGCGCGCCCGAACGTCATCATGACGCTGTCGGATTCTCGCGAGACTCGGATTCTATATAAGGAGCCGCGCGTCGCCGCCATTTTCACACGTGCATTGAGATTGATAGGGAGAGGACGTGGCTGGCGTCCTCTCCATTTAGATTAGGGTTGAGAGAGAGAGAGAGAGATTGACCTGAGGCTGTGATACTGTAGAAGAGAGTGCAGAGTTTAGTGACTGACGACCACAGTGACCACCAGACAGTGCAGTTGTTTGTTTTATTTAATATATCCGTTCTCTGCCTGAAAAAAACGATACACACAGTGACTCAGTCACATACCATATCTGTGTGCACTGCTCAGCCCAGTGTGCTGCATCAATGTATATATATATCTGACTGTGCTCAGCTCACCAAGCTTATAATTGTGGGGGAGACTGGGGAGCACTGCAGTGCCAGTTATAGGTTATAGCAGGAGCCAGGAGTACATAATATTATATTAAAATTAAACAGTGCACACTTTTGCTGCAGGAGTGCCACTGCCAGTGTGACTAGTGACCAGTGACCTGACCACCAGTATATATAATATTAGTAGTATACTATCTCTTTATCAACCAGTCTGTATTAGCAGCAGACACAGTACAGTGCGGTAGTTCACGGCTGTGGCTACCTCTGTGTCGGCACTCGGCAGCCCGTCCATAATTGTATATACCACCTAACCGTGGTTTTTTTTTCTTTCTTTATAGTCATACTAGTTACGAGTATACTATCTCTTTATCAACCAGTCTATATTAGCAGCAGACACAGTACAGTGCGGTAGTTCACGGCTGTGGCTACCTCTGTGTCGGCACTCGGCAGCCCGTCCATAATTGTATATACCACCTAACCGTGGTTTTTTTTTCTTTCTTTATACATACATACTAGTTACGAGTATACTATCTCTTTATCAACCAGTCTATATTAGCAGCAGACACAGTACAGTGCGGTAGTTCACGGCTGTGGCTACCTCTGTGTCGGCACTCGGCAGCCCGTCCATAATTGTATATACCACCTAACCGTGGTTTTTTTTTCTTTCTTTATACATACATACTAGTTACGAGTATACTATCTCTTTATCAACCAGTCTATATTAGCAGCAGACACAGTACAGTGCGGTAGTTCACGGCTGTGGCTACCTCTGTGTCGGCACTCGGCAGCCCGTCCATAATTGTATATACCACCTAACCGTGGTTTTTTTTTCTTTCTTTATACATACATACTAGTTACGAGTATACTATCTCTTTATCAACCAGTCTATATATTAGCAGCAGACACAGTACAGTGCGGTAGTTCACGGCTGTGGCTACCTCTGTGTCGGCACTCGGCAGCCCGTCCATAATTGTATATACCACCTAACCGTGGTTTTTTTTTCTTTCTTTGTACATACATACTAGTTACGAGTATACTATCTCTTTATCAACCAGTCTATATATTAGCAGCAGACACAGTACAGTGCGGTAGTTCACGGCTGTGGCTACCTCTGTGTCGGCACTCGGCAGCCCGTCCATAATTGTATATACCACCTAACCGTGGTTTTTTTTTCTTTCTTTATACATACATACTAGTTACGAGTATACTATCTCTTTATCAACCAGTCTATATTAGAAGCAGACACAGTACAGTGCGGTAGTTCACGGCTGTGGCTACCTCTGTGTCGGCACTCGGCAGCCCGTCCATAATTGTATATACCACCTAACCGTGGTTTTTTTTTCTTTCTTTATACATACATACTAGTTACGAGTATACTATCTCTTTATCAACCAGTCTATATATTAGCAGCAGACACAGTACAGTGCGGTAGTTCACGGCTGTGGCTACCTCTGTGTCGGCACTCGGCAGCCCGTCCATAATTGTATATACCACCTAACCGTGGTTTTTTTTTCTTTCTTTATACATACATACTAGTTACGAGTATACTATCTCTTTATCAACCAGTCTATATATTAGCAGCAGACACAGTACAGTGCGGTAGTTCACGGCTGTGGCTACCTCTGTGTCGGCACTCGGCAGCCCGTCCATAATTGTATATACCACCTAACCGTGGTTTTTTTTTCTTTCTTTATACATACATACTAGTTACGAGTATACTATCTCTTTATCAACCAGTCTATATTAGCAGCAGACACAGTACAGTGCGGTAGTTCACGGCTGTGGCTACCTCTGTGTCGGCACTCGGCAGCCCGTCCATAATTGTATATACCACCTAACCGTGGTTTTTTTTTCTTTCTTTATACATACATACTAGTTACGAGTATACTATCTCTTTATCAACCAGTCTATATATTAGCAGCAGACACAGTACAGTGCGGTAGTTCACGGCTGTGGCTACCTCTGTGTCGGCACTCGGCAGCCCGTCCATAATTGTATATACCACCTAACCGTGTTTTTTTTTTCTTTCTTTATAGTCATACTAGTTACGAGTATACTATCTCTTTATCAACCAGTCTATATTAGCAGCAGACACAGTACAGTGCGGTAGTTCACGGCTGTGGCTACCTCTGTGTCGGCACTCGGCAGCCCGTCCATAATTGTATATACCACCTAACCGTGGTTTTTTTTTCTTTCTTTATACATACATACTAGTTACGAGTATACTATCTCTTTATCAACCAGTCTATATTAGCAGCAGACACAGTACAGTGCGGTAGTTCACGGCTGTGGCTACCTCTGTGTCGGCACTCGGCAGCCCGTCCATAATTGTATATACCACCTAACCGTGGTTTTTTTTTCTTTCTTTATACATACATACTAGTTACGAGTAAACTATCTCTTTATCAACCAGTCTATATTAGCAGCAGACACAGTACAGTGCGGTAGTTCACGGCTGTGGCTACCTCTGTGTCGGCACTCGGCAGCCCGTCCATAATTGTATATACCACCTAACCGTGGTTTTTTTTTCTTCTTTATACATACATACTACTACGACATCTCTTTATCAACCAGTCTATATTAGCAGCAGACACAGTACAGTACGGTAGTTCACGGCTGTGGCTACCTCTGTGTCTGCACTCGGCAGGCAGTCCGTCCATAATTGTATACCACCTAACCGTGGTTTTTTTTTCTTTCTTCTTTATACATACATAGTTACATAGACATCTCTTTATCAACCAGTCTATATTAGCAGCAGACACAGTACAGTACGGTAGTTCACGGCTGTGGCTACCTCTGTGTCTGCACTCGGCAGGCAGTCCGTCCATAATTGTATACCACCTAACCGTGGTTTTTTTTTCTTTCTTCTTTATACATACATAGTTACATAGACATCTCTTTATCAACCAGTCTATATTAGCAGCAGACACAGTACAGTACGGTAGTTCACGGCTGTGGCTACCTCTGTGTCTGCACTCGGCAGGCAGTCCGTCCATAATTGTATACCACCTAACCGTGGTTTTTTTTTCTTTCTTCTTTATACATACATAGTTACATAGACATCTCTTTATCAACCAGTCTATATTAGCAGCAGACACAGTACAGTACGGTAGTTCACGGCTGTGGCTACCTCTGTGTCTGCACTCGGCAGGCAGTCCATAATTGTATACTAGTATCCATCTCCATTGTTTACCTGAGGTGCCTTTTAGTTGTGCCTATTAAAATATGGAGAACAAAAATGTTGAGGTTCCAAAGTTAGGGAAAGATCAAGATCCACTTCCACCTCGTGCTGAAGCTGCTGCCACTAGTCATGGCCGAGACGATGAAATGCCAGCAACGTCGTCTGCCAAGGCCGATGCCCAATGTCATAGTACAGAGCATGTCAAATCCAAAACACCAAATATCAGAAAAAAAAGGACTCCAAAACCTAAAATAAAATTGTCGGAGGAGAAGCGTAAACTTGCCAATATGCCATTTACGACACGGAGTGGCAAGGAACGGCTGAGGCCCTGGCCTATGTTCATGGCTAGTGGTTCAGCTTCACATGAGGATGGAAGCACTCAGCCTCTCGCTAGAAAAATGAAAAGACTCAAGCTGGCAAAAGCAGCACAGCAAAGAACTGTGCATTCTTCGAAATCCCAAATCCACAAGGAGAGTCCAATTGTGTCGGTTGCGATGCCTGACCTTCCCAACACTGGACGTGAAGAGCATGCGCCTTCCACCATTTGCACGCCCCCTGCAAGTGCTGGAAGGAGCACCCGCAGTCCAGTTCCTGATAGTCAGATTGAAGATGTCAGTGTTGAAGTACACCAGGATGAGGAGGATATGGGTGTTGCTGGCGCTGGGGAGGAAATTGACCAGGAGGATTCTGATGGTGAGGTGGTTTGTTTAAGTCAGGCACCCGGGGAGACACCTGTTGTCCGTGGGAGGAATATGGCCGTTGACATGCCAGGTGAAAATACCAAAAAAATCAGCTCTTCGGTGTGGAGGTATTTCACCAGAAATGCGGACAACAGGTGTCAAGCCGTGTGTTCCCTTTGTCAAGCTGTAATAAGTAGGGGTAAGGACGTTAACCACCTCGGAACATCCTCCCTTATACGTCACCTGCAGCGCATTCATAATAAGTCAGTGACAAGTTCAAAAACTTTGGGTGACAGCGGAAGCAGTCCACTGACCAGTAAATCCCTTCCTCTTGTAACCAACCTCACGCAAACCACCCCACCAACTCCCTCAGTGTCAATTTCCTCCTTCCCCAGGAATGCCAATAGTCCTGCAGGCCATGTCACTGGCAATTCTGACGAGTCCTCTCCTGCCTGGGATTCCTCCGATGCATCCTTGCGTGTAACGCCTACTGCTGCTGGCGCTGCTGTTGTTGCCGCTGGGAGTCGATGGTCATCCCAGAGGGGAAGTCGTAAGCCCACTTGTACTACTTCCAGTAAGCAATTGACTGTTCAACAGTCCTTTGCGAGGAAGATGAAATATCACAGCAGTCATCCTACTGCAAAGCGGATAACTGAGGCCTTGGCATCCTGGGTGGTGAGAAACGTGGTTCCGGTATCCATCATTACTGCAGAGCCAACTAGAGACTTGTTGGAGGTACTGTGTCCCCGGTACCAAATACCATCTAGGTTCCATTTCTCTAGGCAGGCGATACCGAAAATGTACACAGACCTCAGAAAAAGAGTCACCAGTGTCCTAAAAAATGCAGCTGTACCCAATGTCCACTTAACCACGGACATGTGGACAAGTGGAGCAGGGCAGGGTCAGGACTATATGACTGTGACAGCCCACTGGGTAGATGTATGGACTCCCGCCGCAAGAACAGCAGCGGCGGCACCAGTAGCAGCATCTCGCAAACGCCAACTCTTTCCTAGGCAGGCTACGCTTTGTATCACCGGTTTCCAGAATACGCACACAGCTGAAAACCTCTTACGGCAACTGAGGAAGATCATCGCGGAATGGCTTACCCCAATTGGACTCTCCTGTGGATTTGTGGCATCGGACAACGCCAGCAATATTGTGTGTGCATTAAATATGGGCAAATTCCAGCACGTCCCATGTTTTGCACATACCTTGAATTTGGTGGTGCAGAATTTTTTAAAAAACGACAGGGGCGTGCTAGAGATGCTGTCGGTGGCCAGAAGAATTGCGGGACACTTTCGGCGTACAGGCACCACGTACAGAAGACTGGAGCACCACCAAAAACTACTGAACCTGCCCTGCCATCATCTGAAGCAAGAAGTGGTAACGAGGTGGAATTCAACCCTCTATATGCTTCAGAGGTTGGAGGAGCAGCAAAAGGCCATTCAAGCCTATACAATTGAGCACGATATAGTAGGTGGAATGCACCTGTCTCAAGCGCAGTGGAGAATGATTTCAACGTTGTGCAAGGTTCTGATGCCCTTTGAACTTGCCACACGTGAAGTCAGTTCAGACACTGCCAGCCTGAGTCAGGTCATTCCCCTCATCAGGCTTTTGCAGAAGAAGCTGGAGACATTGAAGGAGGAGCTAACACGGAGCGATTCCGCTAGGCATGTGGGACTTGTGGATGGAGCCCTTAATTCGCTTAACAAGGATTCACGGGTGGTCAATCTGTTGAAATCAGAGCACTACATTTTGGCCACCGTGCTCGATCCTAGATTTAAAGCCTACCTTGGATCTCTCTTTCCGGCAGACACAAGTCTGCTGGGGTTGAAAGACCTGCTGGTGACAAAATTGTCAAGTCAAGCGGAACGCGACCTGTCAACATCTCCTCCTTCACATTCTCCCGCAACTGGGGGTGCGAGGAAAAGGCTCAGAATTCCGAGCCCACCCGCTGGCGGTGATGCAGGGCAGTCTGGAGCGACTGCTGATGCTGACATCTGGTCCGGACTGAAGGACCTGACAACGATTACGGACATGTCGTCTACTGTCACTGCATATGATTCTCTCAACATTGATAGAATGGTGGAGGATTATATGAGTGACCGCATCCAAGTAGGCACGTCACACAGTCCGTACTTATACTGGCAGGAAAAAGAGGCAATTTGGAGGCCCTTGCACAAACTGGCTTTATTCTACCTAAGTTGCCCTCCCACAAGTGTGTACTCCGAAAGAGTGTTTAGTGCCGCCGCTCACCTTGTCAGCAATCGGCGTACGAGGTTACATCCAGAAAATGTGGAGAAGATGATGTTCATTAAAATGAATTATAATCAATTCCTCCGCGGAGACATTGACCAGCAGCAATTGCCTCCACAAAGTACACAGGGAGCTGAGATGGTGGATTCCAGTGGGGACGAATTGATAATCTGTGAGGAGGGGGATGTACACGGTGATATATCGGAGGGTGATGATGAGGTGGACATCTTGCCTCTGTAGAGCCAGTTTGTGCAAGGAGAGATTAATTGCTTCTTTTTTGGGGGGGGTCCAAACCAACCCGTCATATCAGTCACAGTCGTGTGGCAGACCCTGTCACTGAAATGATGGGTTGGTTAAAGTGTGCATGTCCTGTTTTGTTTATACAACATAAGGGTGGGTGGGAGGGCCCAAGGACAATTCCATCTTGCACCTCTTTTTTCTTTTCTTTTTCTTTGCATCATGTGCTGATTGGGGAGGGTTTTTTGGAAGGGACATCCTGCGTGACACTGCAGTGCCACTCCTAAATGGGCCCGGTGTTTGTGTCGGCCACTAGGGTCGCTAATCTTACTCACACAGTCAGCTACCTCATTGCGCCTCTTTTTTTCTTTGCGTCATGTGCTGTTTGGGGAGGGTTTTTTGGAAGGGACATCCTGCGTGACACTGCAGTGCCACTCCTAGATGGGCCCGGTGTTTGTGTCGGCCACTAGGGTCGCTAATCTTACTCACACAGCTACCTCATTGCGCCTCTTTTTTTCTTTGCGTCATGTGCTGTTTGGGGAGGGTTTTTTGGAAGGGACATCCTGCGTGACACTGCAGTGCCACTCCTAGATGGGCCCGGTGTTTGTGTCGGCCACTAGGGTCGCTAATCTTACTCACACAGCTACCTCATTGCGCCTCTTTTTTTCTTTGCGTCATGTGCTGTTTGGGGAGGGTTTTTTGGAAGGGCCATCCTGCGTGACACTGCAGTGCCACTCCTAGATGGGCCCGGTGTTTGTGTCGGCCACTAGGGTCGCTAATCTTACTCACACAGCTACCTCATTGCGCCTCTTTTTTTCTTTGCGTCATGTGCTGTTTGGGGAGGGTTTTTTGGAAGGGACATCCTGCGTGACACTGCAGTGCCACTCCTAGATGGGCCCGGTGTTTGTGTCGGCCACTAGGGTCGCTTATCTTACTCACACAGCGACCTCGGTGCAAATTTTAGGACTAAAAATAATATTGTGAGGTGTGAGGTATTCAGAATAGACTGAAAATGAGTGTAAATTATGGTTTTTGAGGTTAATAATACTTTGGGATCAAAATGACCCCCAAATTCTATGATTTAAGCTGTTTTTTAGTGTTTTTTGAAAAAAACACCCGAATCCAAAACACACCCGAATCCGACAAAAAAAATTCGGTGAGGTTTTGCCAAAACGCGTTCGAACCCAAAACACGGCCGCGGAACCGAACCCAAAACCAAAACACAAAACCCGAAAAATTTCAGGCGCTCATCTCTAGTTTTTAGCAGTAATGCGTAGCTGATGGTGGCAGATACACAAGTGCTCACAAGACGAATGCAGCACAGGAGTAGGTCCAGAGCTGCTTAGAACTAGCGATCTCAGGCAACAAGTGGTTGGCAGGGCGTATCTAGCTGATAATTGGCAATCTAAAGCAGCTGCTGAGCAGATAATTGCTCAACACTGCAGTTGCAACTGACACTCTGACAGCCAGTAAAGGCTTTTAAACTTATAACAATTTACCATTTACTGTACCATGGCCCTCATTCCAAGTTGATCGCTCGCTAGCTGCTTTTAGCAGCATTGCACACGCTAGGCCGCCGCCCTCTGGGAGTGTATCTTAGCATAGCAGAATAGCGAACGAAAGATTAGCAGAACTGCACGAAATTCTTTTCCTGCAGTTTCTGAGCAGCTCCAGACCTACTCCTAGATTGCGATCACCTCAGTCCGTTTAGTTCCTGCTTTGACGTCACAAACACGCCCTGCATTCGGCCAGCAACTCCCCCGTTTCCCCAGCCACGCCTACGTTTTAGCCAGGCACTCCTGCGTTTTTTAGCACACTCCCGGAAAATGCTCAGTTTCCGCCCAGAAACACCCACTTCCTGTCAATCACTCACCGATCAGCAGAGCGACTGAAAAGCTTTGCACGCCCCTGTGTAAAATTGCTTAGTTTTGTGTGAAATTACTTGGCGCGTGCGCCCTGCGGCCCATACGCATGCGTAGAACAGCCAGATTTTAGCCTGATCGCTATGCTGTGAAAAACGTCAGCGAGCGATAAACTCGGAATGAGGGCCCATGTACAAATCTGTCACACTGACAAGTATTTGACATGTGTTTTTCAGCTAAATTAATTTAGTTTTGCCTTAAAACCATATGTCTGCTTTATGTACAACCTATTGCCATTGAGCAAGTGTGTGTAAGGCAACTTTCAAAGTACAACTGCTTCACACAAACATGCCATGTTTTCCTGATTCCATCCTTCTTTTGGACATACATAACAACATGAGCCACAGGCCCTCATACCGAGTTGATCGCTCGCTAGCGGCTTTTAGCAGTATTGCACACGCTAGGCCGCCGCTCTCTGGGAGTGTATCTTAGCTAAGCAGAAGTGCGAACGAAAGGTTAGCAGAACTGTGCTGACATTTTTTCATGTAGTTTCAGAGTGGCTTCAGACCTACTCCTTCCTTGCGATCACTTCAGTCAGTTTAGTTCCTGCTTTGACGTCATAAACACGCCCTGCGTTCGACCAGCCACTCCCCCGTTTCCCCAGGCACGTACTTTTGTGTGAAAGAACGTCGCGCGTGCGCACTGTGGCCCGTACGCATGCGCAGTTTTGCTGTTTTTATACCTGATCACTGCGCTGCGAAAATCGTCAGCGAGCGATCAACTCGGAATGAGGCCCACATAATGGAGCCTACGCTTACTGATGTGCATCACACAGTGTTATAAGATTTTTGGTACACTTGACCATTTCTACAACTATGGCATGTTGCCCCTAGTAACCCAAGTGGTTTGTGACAATATATTGTGTTTAGAGGCACAGTCAATTGTTGTCAATGCAAACCAATTTTAAATAGGATTTTAATACCTACCAGTAAATCCTTTTCTCTTAGTCCGTAGAGGATCCTGGGGACTCCAAAAGGACCATGGGGTATAGACGGTATCCGCAGGAGACATGGGCACTTTAAGACTTTAAATGGGTGTGAACTGGCTCCTCCCTCTATGCCCCTCCTCCAGACCTCAGTTACATTCTATGCCCAGAGAGACTGGACACATAACAGGGGAGCTCTACTGAGTTTCTCTGAAAAATACTTTATTGTTAGGTTTCTTATTTTCAGGGAGCACTGCTGGCAACAGGCTACCTGCTTCGTGGGACTGAGGCCCCTCCTCCAGACCTCAGTTATAGGAACTGTGTCCAGGGAGACGGACATTTCGAGGAAAAGGATTTTTGTTAACTAATGGTGAGACACATACCAGCTCACACCACACACACAGTACAACATGGCTTTTAAGTAAATACCAGTTAACGGAATGAACTAAAATCTAGAGATGAGCGGGTTCGGTTTCTCTGAATCCGAACCCGCCAGAACTTCATGTTTTTTTTCACGAGTCCGAGCGACTCGGATCTTCCCGCCTTGCTCGGTTAACCCGAGCGCGCCCGAACGTCATCATGACGCTGACGGATTCTCGCGAGGCTCGGATTCTATCGCGAGACTCGGATTCTATATAAGGAGCCGCGCGTCGCCGCCATTTTCACACGTGCATTGAGATTGATAGGGAGAGGACGTGGCTGGCGTCCTCTCCGTTTAGACACTTGATTTACTAATTTTGGGGAGCATTAGGAGTACTCAATAGTGTACAGTGCAGAGTTTTGCTGATAGTGACCAGTGACCACCACTTTTATTTATAATCCGTTCTCTGCCTGAAAAAAGCGATACACAGCACACAGTGACTCAGTCACATACATACCATATCTGTGTGCACTGCTCAGGCTCAGGCCAGTGTGCTGCATCATCTATATATATTATATATCTGTCTGACTGCTCAGCTCACACAGCTTATAATTGTGGGGGAGACTGGGGAGCACTACTGCAGTGCCAGTTATAGGTTATAGCAGGAGCCAGGAGTACATAATATTATATTAAAATTAAACAGTGCACACTTTTGCTGCAGGAGTGCCACTGCCAGTGTGACTAGTGACCAGTGACCTGACCACCAGTATATAATATTAGTAGTATACTATCTCTTTATCAACCAGTCTATATTAGCAGCAGACACAGTACAGTGCGGTAGTTCACGGCTGTGGCTACCTCTGTGTCGGCACTCGGCAGCCCGTCCATAATTGTATATACCAGTGACCTAACCGTGGTTTTTTTTTCTTTCTTTATACATACATACTAGTTACGAGTATACTATCTCTTTATCAACCAGTCTATATATTAGCAGCAGACACAGTACAGTGCGGTAGTTCACGGCTGTGGCTACCTCTGTGTCGGCACTCGGCAGCCCGTCCATAATTGTATATACCAGTGACCTAACCGTGGTTTTTTTTTCTTTCTTTATACATACATACTAGTTACGAGTATACTATCTCTTTATCAACCAGTCTATATATTAGCAGCAGACACAGTACAGTGCGGTAGTTCACGGCTGTGGCTACCTCTGTGTCGGCACTCGGAAGCCCGTCCATAATTGTATATACCACCTAACCGTGGTTTTTTTTTCTTTCTTTATACATACATACTAGTTACGAGTATACTATCTCTTTATCAACCAGTCTATATATTAGCAGCAGACACAGTACAGTGCGGTAGTTCACGGCTGTGGCTACCTCTGTGTCGGCACTCGGCAGCCCGTCCATAATTGTATATACCAGTGACCTAACCGTGTTTTTTTTTTCTTTCTTTATACATACATACTAGTTACGAGTATACTATCTCTTTATCAACCAGTCTATATATTAGCAGCAGACACAGTACAGTGCGGTAGTTCACGGCTGTGGCTACCTCTGTGTCGGCACTCGGCAGCCCGTCCATAATTGTATATACCAGTGACCTAACCGTGGTTTTTTTTTCTTTCTTTATACATACATACTAGTTACGAGTATACTATCTCTTTATCAACCAGTCTATATATTAGCAGCAGACACAGTACAGTGCGGTAGTTCACGGCTGTGGCTACCTCTGTGTCGGCACTCGGCAGCCCGTCCATAATTGTATATACCAGTGACCTAACCGTGGTTTTTTTTTCTTTCTTTATACATACATACTAGTTACGAGTATACTATCTCTTTATCAACCAGTCTATATATTAGCAGCAGACACAGTACAGTGCGGTAGTTCACGGCTGTGGCTACCTCTGTGTCGGCACTCGGCAGCCCGTCCATAATTGTATATACCAGTGACCTAACCGTGGTTTTTTTTTCTTTCTTTATACATACATACTAGTTACGAGTATACTATCTCTTTATCAACCAGTCTATATATTAGCAGCAGACACAGTACAGTGCGGTAGTTCACGGCTGTGGCTACCTCTGTGTCGGCACTCGGCAGCCCGTCCATAATTGTATATACCACCTAACCGTGGTTTTTTTTTCTTTCTTTATACATACATACTAGTTACGAGTATACTATCTCTTTATCAACCAGTCTATATATTAGCAGCAGACACAGTACAGTGCGGTAGTTCACGGCTGTGGCTACCTCTGTGTCGGCACTCGGCAGCCCGTCCATAATTGTATACTAGTATCCAATCCATCCATCTCCATTGTTTACCTGAGGTGCCTTTTAGTTGTGCCTATTAAAATATGGAGAACAAAAATGTTGAGGTTCCAAAATTAGGGAAAGATCAAGATCCACTTCCACCTCGTGCTGAAGCTGCTGCCACTAGTCATGGCCGAGACGATGAAATGCCAGCAACGTCGTCTGCCAAGGCCGATGCCCAATGGCATAGTACAGAGCATGTCAAAACCAAAACACCAAATATCAGTAAAAAAAGGACTCCAAAACCTAAAATAAAATTGTCGGAGGAGAAGCGTAAACTTGCCAATATGAAAATTACCACACGGAGTGGCAAGGAACGGCTGAGGCCCTGGCCTATGTTCATGGCTAGTGGTTCAGCTTCACATGAGGATGGAAGCACTCAGCCTCTCGCTAGAAAACTGAAAAGACTCAAGCTGGCAAAAGCACCGCAAAGAACTGTGCGTTCTTTGAAATCCCAAATCCACAAGGAGAGTCCAATTGTGTCGGTTGCGATGCCTGACCTTCCCAACACTGGACGTGAAGAGCATGCGCCTTCCACCATTTGCACGCCCCCTGCAAGTGCTGGAAGGAGCACCCGCAGTCCAGTTCCTGATAGTCAGATTGAAGATGTCAGTGTTGAAGTACACCAGGATGAGGAGGATATGGGTGTTGCTGGCGCTGGGGAGGAAATTGACCAGGAGGATTCTGATGGTGAGGTGGTTTGTTTAAGTCAGGCACCCGGGGAGACACCTGTTGTCCGTGGGAGGAATATGGCCGTTGACATGCCAGGTGAAAATACCAAAAAAATCAGCTCTTCGGTGTGGAGGTATTTCACCAGAAATGCGGACAACAGGTGTCAAGCCGTGTGTTCCCTTTGTCAAGCTGTAATAAGTAGGGGTAAGGACGTTAACCACCTCGGAACATCCTCCCTTATACGTCACCTGCAGCGCATTCATAATAAGTCAGTGACAAGTTCAAAAACTTTGGGTGACAGCGGAAGCAGTCCACTGACCAGTAAATCCCTTCCTCTTGTAACCAAGCTCACGCAAACCACCCCACCAACTCCCTCAGTGTCAATTTCCTCCTTCCCCAGGAATGCCAATAGTCCTGCAGGCCATGTCACTGGCAAGTCTGACGAGTCCTCTCCTGCCTGTGATTCCTCCGATGCATCCTTGCGTGTAACGCCTACTGCTGCTGGCGCTGCTGTTGTTGCCGCTGGGAGTCGATGGTCATCCCAGAGGGGAAGTCGTAAGCCCACTTGTACTACTTCCAGTAAGCAATTGACTGTTCAACAGTCCTTTGCGAGGAAGATGAAATATCACAGCAGTCATCCTACTGCAAAGCGGATAACTGAGTCCTTGACAACTATGTTGGTGTTAGACGTGCGTCCGGTATCCGCCGTTAGTTCACAGGGAACTAGACAATTTATTGAGGCAGTGTGCCCCCGTTACCAAATACCATCTAGGTTCCACTTCTCTAGGCAGGCGATACCGAGAATGTACACGGACGTCAGAAAAAGACTCACCAGTCTCCTAAAAAATGCAGTTGTACCCAATGTCCACTTAACCACGGACATGTGGACAAGTGGAGCAGGGCAGGGTCAGGACTATATGACTGTGACAGCCCACTGGGTAGATGTATGGACTCCCGCCGCAAGAACAGCAGCGGCGGCACCAGTAGCAGCATCTCGCAAACGCCAACTCTTTCCTAGGCAGGCTACGCTTTGTATCACCGCTTTCCAGAATACGCACACAGCTGAAAACCTCTTACGGCAACTGAGGAAGATCATCGCGGAATGGCTTACCCCAATTGGACTCTCCTGTGGATTTGTGGCATCGGACAACGCCAGCAATATTGTGTGTGCATTAAATATGGGCAAATTCCAGTACGTCCCATGTTTTGCACATACCTTGAATTTGGTGGTGCAGAATTTTTTTAAAAACGACAGGGGCGTGCAAGAGATGCTGTCGGTGGCCAGAAAAATTGCGGGACACTTTCGGCGTACAGGCACCACGTACAGAAGACTGGAGCACCACCAAAAACTACTGAACCTGCCCTGCCATCATCTGAAGCAAGAAGTGGTAACGAGGTGGAATTCAACCCTCTATATGCTTCAGAGGTTGGAGGAGCAGCAAAAGGCCATTCAAGCCTATACAATTGAGCACGATATAGGAGATGGAATGCACCTGTCTCAAGTGCAGTGGAGAATGATTTCAACGTTGTGCAAGGTTCTGATGCCCTTTGAACTTGCCACACGTGAAGTCAGTTCAGACACTGCCAGCCTGAGTCAGGTCATTCCCCTCATCAGGCTTTTGCAGAAGAAGCTGGAGGCATTGAAGAAGGAGCTAAAAGGGAGCGATTCCGCTAGGCATGTGGGACTTGTGGATGCAGCCCTTAATTCGCTTAACAAGGATTCACGGGTGGTCAATCTGTTGAAATCAGAGCACTACATTTTGGCCACCGTGCTCGATCCTAGATTTAAAGCCTACCTTGGATCTCTCTTTCCGGCAGACACAGGTCTGCTGGGGTTGAAAGACCTGCTGGTGACAAAATTGTCAAGTCAAGCGGAACGCGACCTGTCAACATCTCCTCCTTCACATTCTCCCGCAACTGGGGGTGCGAGGAAAAGGCTCAGAATTCCGAGCCCACCCGCTGGCGGTGATGCAGGGCAGTCTGGAGCGACTGCTGATGCTGACATCTGGTCCGGACTGAAGGACCTGACAACGATTACGGACATGTCGTCTACTGTCACTGCATATGATTCTCTCAACATTGATAGAATGGTGGAGGATTATATGAGTGACCGCATCCAAGTAGGCACGTCACACAGTCCGTACTTATACTGGCAGGAAAAAGAGGCAATTTGGAGGCCCTTGCACAAACTGGCTTTATTCTACCTAAGTTGCCCTCCCACAAGTGTGTACTCCGAAAGAGTGTTTAGTGCCGCCGCTCACCTTGTCAGCAATCGGCGTACGAGGTTACATCCAGAAAATGTGGAGAAGATGATGTTCATTAAAATGAATTATAATCAATTCCTCCGCGGAGACATTGACCAGCAGCAATTGCCTCCACAAAGTACACAGGGAGCTGAGATGGTGGATTCCAGTGGGGACGAATTGATAATCTGTGAGGAGGGGGATGTACACAGTGATATATCGGAGGGTGAAGATGAGGTGGACATCTTGCCTCTGTAGAGCCAGTTTGTGCAAGGAGAGATTAATTGCTTCTTTTTTGGGGGGGGTCCAAACCAACCCGTCATATCAGTCACAGTCGTGTGGCAGACCCTGTCACTGAAATGATGGGTTGGTTAAAGTGTGCATGTCCTGTTTTGTTTATACAACATAAGGGTGGGTGGGAGGGCCCAAGGATAATTCCATCTTGCACCTCTTTTTTCTTTTCTTTTTCTTTGCATCATGTGCTGATTGGGGAGGGTTTTTTGGAAGGGACATCCTGCGTGACACTGCAGTGCCACTCCTAGATGGGCCCGGTGTTTGTGTCGGCCACTAGGGTCGCTAATCTTACTCACACAGCTACCTCATTGCGCCTCTTTTTTTCTTTGCGTCATGTGCTGTTTGGGGAGGGTTTTTTGGAAGGGACATCCTGCGTGACACTGCAGTGCCACTCCTAGATGTGCCCGGTGTTTGTGTCGGCCACTAGGGTCGCTAATCTTACTCACACAGCTACCTCATTGCGCCTCTTTTTTTCTTTGCGTCATGTGCTGTTTGGGGAGGGTTTTTTGGAAGGGACATCCTGCGTGACACTGCAGTGCCACTCCTAGATGGGCCCGGTGTTTGTGTCGGCCACTAGGGTCGCTAATCTTACTCACACAGTCAGCTACCTCATTGCGCCTCTTTTTTTCTTTGCGTCATGTGCTGTTTGGGGAGGGTTTTTTGGAAGGGCCATCCTGCGTGACACTGCAGTGCCACTCCTAGATGGGCCCGGTGTTTGTGTCGGCCACTAGGGTCGCTAATCTTACTCACACAGTCAGCTACCTCATTGCGCCTCTTTTTTTCTTTGCGTCATGTGCTGTTTGGGGAGGGTTTTTTGGAAGGGCCATCCTGCGTGACACTGCAGTGCCACTCCTAGATGGGCCCGGTGTTTGTGTCGGCCACTAGGGTCGCTAATCTTACTCACACAGCTACCTCATTGCGCCTCTTTTTTTCTTTGCGTCATGTGCTGTTTGGGGAGGGTTTTTTGGAAGGGACATCCTGCGTGACACTGCAGTGCCACTCCTAGATGGGCCCGGTGTTTGTGTCGGCCACTAGGGTCGCTTATCTTACTCACACAGCGACCTCGGTGCAAATTTTAGGACTAAAAATAATATTGTGAGGTGTGAGGTATTCAGAATAGACTGAAAATGAGTGTAAATTATGGTTTTTGAGGTTAATAATACTTTGGGATCAAAATGACCCCCAAATTCTATGATTTAAGCTGTTTTTTAGTGTTTTTGGAAAAAAACACCCGAATCCAAAACACACCCGAATCCGACAAAAATAATTCGGTGAGGTTTTGCCAAAACGCGTTCGAACCCAAAACACGGCCGCGGAACCGAACCCAAAACCAAAACACAAAACCCGAAAAATTTCAGGCGCTCATCTCTACTAAAATCAGCAACAGGCTGACCACAACCGAAACACAACCTTTGGGTAACATAAGCAATAACTAAAGCAAGTACTGCAGATAGAGTCCGCACTGGGCCAGGCGTCCAGCATCCTCTACGGACTAAGAGAAAAGGATTTAGCGGTAGGTATTAAAATCCTATTTTCTCATACGTCCTAGAGGATGCTGGGGACTCCAAAAGGACCATGGGGATTATACCAAAGCTCCAGAACAGGTGGGAGAGTGCGGATGACTCTGCAGCACCGATTGAGCAAACATGAGGTCCTCATCAGCCAGGGTATCAAACTTATAGAATTTTGCAAAAGTGTTTGAACCCGACCAAGTAGCTGCTCGGCAAAGCTGTAACGCCGAGACCCCTCGGGCAGCCACCCAAGATGAGCCCACCTTTCTGGTAGAATGGTCCTTCACTGACTTCGGTAACGGAAATCCAGCTGTAGAATGCGCATGCTGTATCGTATTACAGATAGTGATGAGAGGATTCGGTTTCTCGGAAACCGAACCCCCCCGAACTTCACCCATTTTACACGGGTCCGAGGCAGGTTCGAACCTTCCTGCCTTGCTCGGCTAACCCGAGCGCGCCCGAACGTCATCATCCCGCTGTCGGATTCTCGCGAGATTCGGATTCTATATAAGCAGCCGCGCGTCGCCGCCATTTTCACTCGTGCATTGGAGATGATAGGGAGAGGACGTGGCTGGTGTCCTCTCCGTTTATTCACTTTATTGTTGAACTTGATTGCTTAATTGTGGGGAGGACTGGGGAGCAGCTGTTAGGAGGAGTACAGTGCAGAGTTTTGCTGATCAGTGACCACCAGTCCGTTCTCTGCCTGAAAAAAACGCTCCATATCTGTGCTCAGTGTGCTGCATAATAATATATCTGTGCTCACACTGCTTAATTGTGGGGACTGGGGAGCAGCTGTATTATATAGCAGGAGTACAGTGCAGAGTTTTGCTGACAGTGACCACCAGTATACGTTGTCTGCCTGAAAAACACTCCATATCTGTGCTCAGTGTGCTGCTTTATTGTAGGGACTGGGGACTGGGGACCATCAGTATAATTAATATTATATAGGAGGAGTACAGTGCAGAGTGACCACCAGTATACTATATATAGCAGTACGATACGGAAGGCCACTGCTGTGCCTACCTCTGTGTGGTCATTAAGTATACTATCCATCTACATTCTATACCTGTGGTGCATTTTAGTTTTGCAGTTTGCCGACACAGTGTCCACCAGTATACTATATATAGCAGTACGATACGGAAGGCCACTGCTGTGCCTACCTCTGTGTCGTCATTAAGTATACTATCCATCTACATTCTATACCTGTGGTGCATTTTAGTTTTGCAGTTTGCCGACACAGTGACCACCAGTATACTATATATAGCAGTACGATACGGAAGGCCACTGCTGTGCCTACCTCTGTGTCGTCATTAAGTATACTATCCATCTACATTCTATACCTGTGGTGCATTTTAGTTTTGCAGTTTGCCGACACAGTGACCACCAGTATACTATATATAGCAGTACGATACGGAAGGCCACTGCTGTGCCTACCTCTGTGTTGTCATTAAGTATACTATCCATCTACATTCTATACCTGTGGTGCATTTCAGTTTTGCAGTTTGCCGACACAGTGACCACCAGTATACTATATATAGCAGTACGATACGGAAGGCCACTGCTGTGCCTACCTCTGTGTCGTTATTAAGTATACTATCCATCTACATTCTATACCTTTGGTGCATTTTAGTTTTGCAGTTTGCCGACACAGTGTCCACCAGTATACTATATATAGCAGTACGATACGGAAGGCCACTGCTGTGCCTACCTCTGTATCGTCATTAAGTATACTATCCATCTACATTCTATACCTGTGGTGCATTTTAGTTTTGCAGTTTGCCGACACAGTGACCACCAGTATACTATATATAGCAGTACGATACGGAAGGCCACTGCTGTGCCTACCTCTGTGTCGTCATTAAGTATACTATCCATCTACATTCTATACCTGTGGTGCATTTTAGTTTTGCAGTTTGCCGACACAGTGACCACCAGTATACTATATATAGCAGTACGATACGGAAGGCCACTGCTGTGCCTACCTCTGTGTCGTCATTAAGTATACTATCCATCTACATTCTATACCTGTGGTGCATTTTAGTTTTGCAGTTTGCCGACACAGTGACCACCAGTATACTATATATAGCAGTACGGTACGGAAGGCCACTGCTGTGCCTACCTCTGTGTCGTCATTAAGTATACTATCCATCTACATTCTATACCTGTGGTGCATTTTAGTTTTGCAGTTTGCCGACACAGTGACCACCAGTATACTATATATAGCAGTACGATACGGAAGGCCACTGCTGTGCATACCTCTGTGTCGTCATTAAGTATACTATCCGTCTACATTCTATACCTGTGGTGCATTTTAGTTGTGCGCAGTGTATATAGTAGTAGGCCATTGCTATTGATACTGGCATATAATTCCACACATTAAAAAATGGAGAACAAAAATGTGGAGGGTAAAATAGGGAAAGATCAAGATCCACTTCCACCTCGTGCTGAAGCTGCTGCCACTAGTCATGGCCGAGACGATGAAATGCCATCAACGTCGTCTGCCAAGGCCGATGCCCAATGTCATAGTAGAGAGCATGTAAAATCCAAAAAACAAAAGTTCAGTAAAATGACCCAAAAATCTAAATTGAAAGCGTCTGATGAGAAGCGTAAACTTGCCAATATGCCATTTACGACACGGAGTGGCAAGGAACGGCTGAGGCCCTGGCCTATGTTCATGGCTAGTGGTTCAGATTCACATGAGGATGGAAGCACTCATCCTCTCGCTAATAAAATGAAAAGACTTATGCTGGCAAAAGCACAGCAAAGAACTGTGCGTTCATCTAAATCACAAATCCCCAAGGAGAGTCCAATTGTGTCGGTTGCGATGCCTGACCTTCCCAACACTGGACGGGAAGAGCTTGCGCCTTTCACCATTTACACGCCCCCTGCAAGTGCTGGAAGGAGCACCCGCAGTCCAGTTCCTGATAGTCAAATTGAAGATGTCACTGTTGAAGTACACCAGGATGAGGATATGAGTGTTGCTGGAGCTGGGGAGGAAATTGACAAGGAGGATTCGGATGGTGAGGTGGTTTGTTTAAGTCAGGCACCCGGGGAGACACCTGTTGTCCGTGGGACGAATATGGCCATTGACATGCCTGGTCAAAATACAAAAAAAAATCAGCTCTTCGGTGTGGAGTTATTTCAACACAAATGCGGACAACAGGTGTCAAGCAGTGTGTTGCCTTTGTCAAGCTGTAATAAGTAGGGGTAAGGACGTTAACCACCTCGGAACATCCTCCCTTATACGTCACCTGCAGCGCATTCATCATAAGTCAGTGACAAGTTCAAAAACTTTGGATGACAGCGGAAGCAGTCCACTGACCACTAAATCCCTTCCTCTTGTAACCAAGCTCCTGCAAACCACACCACCAACTCCCTCAGTGTCAATTTCCTCCTTACCCAGGAAAGCCAATAATCCTGCAGCCATGTCACTGGCAAGTCTGACGAGTCCTCTCCTGCCTGGGATTCCTCCGATGCATTCTTGAGTGTAACGCCTACTGCTGCTGGCGCTGCTGTTGTTGCTGCTGGGAGTCGATCGTCATCCCAGAGGGGAAGTCAGAAGACCACTTGTACTTCTTCCAGTAAGCAATTGACTGTCCAACAGTCCTTTGCGAGGAAGATGAAATATCACAGCAGTCATTCTGCTGCAAAGCAGATAACTCAGGCCTTGGCAGCCTGGGCGGTGAGAAACGTGGTTCCGGTATCCATCGTTAATTCAGAGGCAACTATAGACTTGATTGAGGTACTGTGTCCCCGGTACCAAATACCATCTAGGTTCCATTTCTCTAGGCAGGCGATACCGAAAATGTACACAGACCTCAGAAAAAGACTCACCAGTGTCCTAAAAAATGCAGTTGTACCCAATGTCCACTTAACCACGGACATGTGGACAAGTGGAGCAGGGCAGACTCAGGACTATATGACTGTGACAGCCCACTGGGTAGATGTATTGCCTCCCGCAGCAAGAACAGCAGCGGCGGCACCAGTAGCAGCATCTCGCAAACGCCAACTCGTTCCTAGGCAGGCTACGCTTTGTATCACCGCTTTCCATAACAGGCACACAGCTGAAAACCTCTTACGGGAACTGAGGAAGATCATCGCAGAATGGCTTACCGCAATTGGACTCTCCTGGGGATTTGTGACATCGGACAACGCCAGCAATATTGTGCGTGCATTACATCTGGGTAAATTCCAGCACGTCCCATGTTTTGCACATACCTTGAATTTAGTGGTGCAGAATTATTTAATAAACGACAGGGGCGTGCAAGAGATGCTGTCGGTGGCCCGAAGAATTGCGGGTCACTTTCGGCATTCAGGCACCGCGTACAGAAGACTGGAGCATCACCAAACATTCCTGAACCTGCCCTGCCATCATCTGAAGCAAGAGGTGGTAACGAGGTGGAATTCAACCCTCTATATGCTTCAGAGGATGGAGGAGCAGCAAAAGGCCATTCAAGCCCATACATCTGCCCACGATATAGGCAAAGGAGGGGGAATGCACCTGACTCAAGCGCAGTGGAGAATGATTTCAACGTTGTGCAAGGTTCTGCAACCCTTTGAACTTGCCACACGTGAAGTCAGTTCAGACACTGCCAGCCTGAGTCAGGTCATTCCCCTCATCAGGCTTTTGCAGAAGAAGCTGGAGACATTAAAGGAGGAGCTAAAACAGAGCGATTCCGCTAGGCATGTGGGACTTGTGGATGGAGCCCTTAATTCGCTTAACCAGGATTCACGGGTGGTCAATCTGTTGAAATCAGAGCACTACATTTTGGCCACCGTGCTCGATCCTAGTTTTAAAACCTACGTTGTATCTCTCTTTCCGGCAGACACAAGTCTGCAGAGGTTCAAAGACCTGCTGGTGAGAAAATTGTCATGTCAAGCGGAACGTGACCCGTCAGCATCTCCTCCTTCACATTCTCCCGCAACTGGGGGTGCGAGGAAAAGGCTAAGAATTCCGAGCCCACCCGCTGGCGGTGATGCACGGCAGTCTGGAGCGAGTGCTGACATCTGGTCCGGACTGAAGGACCTGCCAATGATTACTGACATGTCGTCTACTGTCACTGCATATGATTCTCTCACCATGGAAAGAATGGTGAGGATTATATGAGTGACCGCATCCAAGTAGGCACGTCAGAAAGTCCGTACGTATACTGTCAGGAAAAAGAGGCAATTTGGAGGCCCTTGCACAAACTGGCTTTATTCTACCTAAGTTGCCCTCCCTCCAGTGTGTACTCCGAAAGAGTGTTTAGTGCAGCCGCTCACCTTGTCAGCAATCGGCGTACGAGGTTACTTCCAGAAAATGTGGAGAAGATGATGTTCATCAAAATGAATTATAATCAATTCCTCCGTGGAGACATTCACCAGCAGCAATTGCCTCCAGAAAGTACACGGGGACCTGAGATGGTGGATTCCAGTGGGGACGAATTAATAATCTGTGAGGAGGGGGATGTACACATTGAAAGGGGTGAGGAATCGGAGGATGATGATGAGGTGGACATCTTGCCTCTGTAGAGCCAGTTTGTGCAAGGAGAGATTGATTGCTTCTTTTTTGGTGGGGGCCCAAACCAACCAGTCATTTCAGTCACAGTCGTGTGGCAGACCCTGACGCTAAAATGATGGGTTCGTTAAAGTGTGCATGTCCTGTTTATACAACATAAGGGTGGGTGGGAGGGCCCAAGGACAATTCCCATCTTGCACCTCTTTTTTCTTTCATTTATCTTTGCATCATGTGCTGTTTGGGGACTATTTTTTGAAGTGCCATCCTGTCTGACACTGCAGTGCCACTCCTAGATGGGCCAGGTGTTTGTGTCGGCCACTTGGGTCGCTTAGCTTAGCCATCCAGCGACCTCGGTGCAAATTGTAGGACTAAAAATAATATTGTGAGGTGTGAATAGACTGGAAATGAGTGGAAATTATGGTAATTGAGGTTAATAATACTATGGGATCAAAATGACCCCCAAATTCTATGATTTAAGCTGTTTTTTAGTTTTTTTTAAAAAAAACACCCGAATCCAAAAACACACCCGAATCCTCACCGAAAATTTTTTGTCGGTTTTGCCAAAACGCGTCCGAATCCAAAACACGGCCGCGGAACCGAATCCAAAACCAAAACACAAAACCCGAAAAATGTCCGGTGCACATCACTACTTGCAATGCCGACCGCGCAGGACCATGCATCGGCATCGAATTGAGACCACCTTGCGATCTGCACTAACTTCTCTTACGATTTTGACGTACAGTCAAAATCGTAACAAAATATCTCAGCGTGTCACAACTGAGGGACTGAGCTGACGGGAGGCAGCCGCAGTTGTAGGGGCTGAGATGTACCGGAACCTGGGAAGTTGTATCAGACCCCTGGACATGTAAGTAACATGAATAATAACTGCCCGAAGGCGTGACCACGACAACTTGGATAAAAGTCAATGATGTTTATTATGACAACTCCGCAACACAGCAGCAGTAAAAGAAAACGTAAAAGTCAGCAAAGAATAAATACAGTTCCTGGGTACTACAAGATGGCAGGAGCCACAGGGCACTGGTAGTGTGAGATAGTTCTTATAATCTTCTAGATGGAAAGTCCTTACCAGGCCCGACTGTAGCAATGGAGATAACCCAGGATTGTACCAGCTGGTGTTCCAGGAAAAGCTGGGTTGCTGAAGATAAAACGGCTGCTGTGGATACTGGCTGGAACCAGACTGTTGTTAGCACGGAGTGGATACTGGCTGGAACCAGTTAAATAATAAATGAACTTGGGAGCGATGAAATATGAGCTGAAATGTAGAACTTGAGAGCGGAGAAATAATAATACCGGTGGAGAGTGGTAAAGTGTAGAAAGGACACCGGCCCTTTAAGAGAAGCTGTACTCTGCTGGAAGCTGGGCTGGAAGCAGGTAATGTTGTAGCTGGAAACAGATGAATCCACAATGGATTGGAGAGTCAGGCTACACCGCAGGTGGAATGCTGGTGCGGGTCTCTATGGTGGAAGTCTTGAGACAGGAGCTGGAACCTGGAAGACAATCACAGGAGAGAGACAAACAGGAACTAGGTTTGACAACCAAAGCACTGACGCCTTCCTTGCTCAGGCACAGTGTATTTATACCTGCAGCAAGGAAGGGATTGGCTAGGCAATTATGCAGATTAACAATACTGACAACAGATTGGAGGAAATGATCAGCTGACAGAATCCAAGATGGCTGCGCCCATGCAGACACTTGGAGGGAAGTTTGGTTTGTAATCCATGTGGTAATGAAAACAGTAATGGCGGCGCCGGCCACTGGAGACAGGAGACGCCAGGCTGACAAGTGCACATCCAACCACGCGGACACAGCGGAGACCGCGGCTGACGTAATCGCCACCTCAGACACTCTGCATGCAGAAGCTCAGGGACGGCGGCGGAGGCCGCGGGAGACGCCATGCCAGGTGTAATATGGCGTTTACTGTGACAGCGTCTCAGAGTGACAGGAGAGGATACAGGAATGTAAACATCAGGATAACAGATGGAATCCGGTCCTGGAGCGCTGAGCCAGCCTTAGGAGGCATCTGATGGGTAAGAAATGGCGTCCAGATACCCGGATCGTGACAGCACCCCCCCCCCCCCTTTAGGAGTGGCCCCAGGACACTTCTTTGGCTTTTGTGGAAACTTGGAATGGAATCTCCGGACCAAGGCAGGAGCATGGACATCAGAAGCATTGGTCCATGAACGTTCCTCAGGGCCGTAACCCTTCCAGTCAATAAGATACTGTAGTTGACCGTAACGGTGACGTGAGTCCAGGATCTTGGCCACTTCATACTCAACGCCTCGTTGAGTTTGGACTTTCGGAGTTGGAGGAAGTGAGGAATGAAACCGATTCAAGATCAGCGGTTTCAACAGGGAAACATGGAATGTCCTGGGTATTTTTAAGAAGGGAGGCAACTGAAGTCTGTAAGCAACAGGATTGATGACTTGTTCAATCTTGAAAGGACCGATATAGCGAGGTGCAAACTTCATACTGGGAACTCTTAACCTCAAATTCTTCGTGGATAACCATACCCGATCACCCACCTTGAGAGCAGGAACTGCTCGACGCTTCTTATCCGCAAACTTCTTGTACCTGAACGATGCCTTGAGCAGAGCTGATCGTACGCTCTTCCAGATATTGGCAAACTGATGCAAGGTGATATCCACTGCGGGAACAGAAGTTGCTGGAAGCGGTTGGAACTCAGGGACTTTAGGGTGGAATCCAAAGTTAGTGAAGAATGGTGTTGAAGCAGATGAAGAATGATACTGGTTGTTATGACAGAACTCGGCCCAGGGAAGTAATTGAACCCAGTCATCTTGAGAGGAGGACACATAGATGCGGAGGAAGGCCTCCAAGTCCTGATTCACCCTCTCGGTTTGACCATTGGTCTGAGGATGGTAAGCCGTGGAAAACTTTATCTTGACTTGAAGGACTTGACATAAACTTTGCCAGATTTTGGCTGTGAATTGAACTCCTCGATCTGAGATAATTTCTTCAGGAAGACCGTGGAGTCGGAAGATCTCTTGTATGAATACTTGAGCCAACTTGGAATCTGACGGAAGACCGGTGAGAGGAATGAAGTGTGCCATCTTGGTGAACCGGTCAACTACCACCCAGATGGTATTGAACTTGTTGCACATGGGTAAATCTGTAATAAAATCCATCGACAAATGGGTCCAAGGTCGACGGGGAACAGATAGTGGAACCAGTTGCCCCGCAGGCGACTGGCGGGATACCTTATGTTGAGCACACTTTGGGCAAAATGCAATAAACTCCAAGACGTCCTTTTTCAGAGTTGGCCACCAATAGGACCTAGAGATAAACTCCAGGGTTTTTTGGATACCTGTATGTCCGGCAAAACGGGAAGCATGGGCCCAATGCATGAGCTTCTTCCTTAGCATCGGTTTCACAAAACTTTTCCCTGATGGGGGCGTAGAGTCTATCCCTACCGTGGAGAATGCCAACGGATTTATAATAGGATGCTTGTCTGAAGACTCTGACTCATTTTCTTGCTCCCATGAGCGGGAAAGGGCATCGGCCTTGCGATTCTGAGAGCCCGGACAGAACTGGAGTTTAAAGTCGAACCTGGAAAAGAAAAGTGCCCATCTGGCCTGACGAGGGTTGAGACATTGTGCGCCTTTCAGATATAAAAGGTTCTTGTGGTCTGTAAGTATGGTGATTGAATGAGAAGCTCCCTCCAACAGATACCTCCACTCTTCTAGAGCGAGCTTGATGGCTAGCAACTCCTGGTCGCCAATGGTATAGTTGCGCTCAGCTGGGGAGAACTTCCGGGAGAAGAGACTGCAAGGGTGTAAATGGCCATCTTTAGCCCTCTGAGATAACACCGCTCCTACTCCAACGGAGGAGGCATCCACCTCTAAGATGAAAGGAGAGTCGATGTCAGGCTGTTTCAGAACAGGCGCAGAGATGAACCTTTGTTTTAAAAGATGAAATGCTTGCATGGCTTCTTCAGACCACTTGGATGGGTTAGCACCCTTCTTAGTGAAAGCAGTAATAGGCGCCACAATGGTGGAAAAGTCTCGTATAAACTTTCGGTAATAGTTGGCGAACCCCAAGAACCTCTGGACCCCTTTGAGGGTTAAGGGTATCGGCCAATTTTGAATTGCTTGTAGTTTCTCAGGATCCATCTCTAGTCCGGAACCGGACACAATGTACCCTAGAAACGGAATGGACTTGACTTCAAAGACGCATTTCTCTAATTTGCAATAGAGATGATTGACACGGAGACGGGACAGAACCTCTTTAACCCAAAAACGATGTTCCTCTAAATCGTTGGCAAAAATGAGGATATCGTCTAGATAGACCACGACATGACGGTATAGAATGTCTCTGAAGATCTCATTGACAAAATGCTGGAAGACAGCTGGAGCATTACTCAATCCGAAGGGCATGACGAGGTACTCATAATGTCCATCACGGGTGTTAAAGGCGGTCTTCCACTCGTCACCCTCACGGATCCGGATGAGATTGTATGCACCTCTCAAGTCCAGCTTTGTAAAGATGGTAGCTCCGCTAACTCTGTCAAAGAGCTCAGTAATCAGGGGTAAAGGATAACGGTTCTTGATGGTAATGTCGTTCAAACCTCTGTAGTCGATGCACGGCCGCAGACCACCATCTTTCTTTTTTACAAAAAAGAAGCCTGCGCCGGCTGGGGAAGAAGAAGGTCGAATGAACCCCTTTGCTAGGTTCTCTTTAATGTATTCCTCCATAGAATGCGTCTCAGGCAGAGACAACGGATAAGTTCGGCCTCGAGGTGGAATCTTCCCTGGAACGAGATCAATCGGGCAGTCCCATTCTCTATGAGGAGGAAGGATATCAGCAGAAGCTTTACTGAACACATCCGTGAAATCTTGATATGGAGGAGGTGGAACATCAGACGACCTGGGGGAGGAAGAACAGACAGGCAATACTTTAAACAAACGTGTCTCAGCACAGGAGGAACCCCATGCCAGGATTTGCGTAGTCGTCCAATCAATTGTAGGATTGTGAAGACGGAGCCATGGAAGGCCCAGGACCACAGGATGTGTGGCTCTTGGAATCACTAAAAAAGAAATAAGTTCGGAATGAAGAACTCCCACTCTCAGACGAACTGGTAGAGTCCTTAAAGAAATAACTGCATCAAAAATTTTGCTGCCATCCACGGCAGTTAAAGAAATGGACGAAGGAAGTCTCTCGGTGGGTAGGGACCACCGTTTAACATAGGCTTCGGTAATAAAGTTCCCAGCTGCTCCGGAATCAAGGAGGGCAATGACGTTCCGATAACGTTGAGCAACTTGAAGCGAGACTGGGAGATTACAATCTTGAGGAGATGGAGAGGAGATCATTACTCCTAGCCGGCCCTCTCCTTGGCGAGCTAGGATTTGGAGTTTCCCGGACGTTTGGGACAGGCATTAATGGTGTGAGACGGAGCTGCACAATAGAGACAGAGAGACTCGGAGAGACGTCTTCGGCGCTCAGCAGGAGTTAAACGGGAACGGCCAAGTTGCATGGGCTCATCTTTAGATGGTGACAGTTGACGAGGAGGAGGAGCAGAAGATTTTGGAGCAGATGATCTTCCACGCTCAGTTGCTCTCTCTCTGAAACGTAAATCAACTTTCGTGCAGAGTGAGATTAGCTCATCTAACTTAGAAGGTAAGTCTCTGGTAGCTAACTCATGTTTAATACGCTCAGATAAGCCATGCCAGAATGCAGCATACAGGGCCTCGTTGTTCCATGCCAGTTCGGATGCCAGGATCTGGAACTGTATCAGATATTGTCCTACAGTACTTGACCCCTGGCGTAAACGGAGAATCTCGGATGAAGCTGAGGTTACCCGGCCTGGCTCGTCGAAGATGCGCCTGAATGTTGACACGAAGGCAGTGTAGGAAGATAGCAAGGTGTCGGACCTCTCCCATAACGGTGATGCCCAATCAAGGGTTGAGCCACTGAGAAGAGAAATAATGTAGGCAATTTTTGTACGGTCACTGGGAAAATTGCCAGGTTGTAGCTCAAACTGAATCTCACACTGGTTGAGAAATCCCCTGCAGAATCTTGGAGATCCGTCAAATTTTGCTGGCGTTGGAAGATGAAGACGTGGAGCAGAAATGGGTAAGGTGGGTGGGGTTATAGCTGGAGTCACTGTGGTTGACGCACCAGACGCGCCTGATCCACGGAGAGTTGTCTGAATCCCATCCAGCCGAGTAGAGAAATCCTGGAGACAGCGGATGATGTGGCCCTGTGCAGCCTCCTGATGTTCTAGTCGGGCTGCCAGTTCTTGCATCGGCCTGGCCGCTTGATCCTGGTCTCTGGCTGGATTCATTAGGTCAGTGCTTACTGTCACAACTGAGGGACTGAGCTGACGGGAGGCAGCCTCAGTTGTAGGGGCTGAGATGTACCGGAACCTGGGAGGTTGTATCAGACCCCTGGACATGTAAGTAACATGAATAATAACTGCCCGAAGGCGTGACCACGACAACTTGGATAAAAGTCAATGATGTTTATTATGACAACTCCGCAACACAGCAGCAGTAAAAGAAAACGTAAAAGTCAGCAAAGAATAAATACAGTTCCTGGGTACTACAAGATGGCAGGAGCCACATGGCACTGGTAGTGTGAGATAGTTCTTATAATCTTCTAGATGGAAAGTCCTTACCAGGCCCGACTGTAGCAATGGAGATAACCCAGGATCGTACCAGCTGGTGTTCCAGGAAAAGCTGGGTTGCTGAAGATAAAACGGCTGCTGTGGATACTGGCTGGAACCAGACTGTTGTTAGCACGGAGTGGATACTGGCTGGAACCAGTTAAATAATAAATGAACTTGGGAGCGATGAAATATGAGCTGAAATGTAGAACTTGAGTGCGGAGAAATAATAATACCGGTGGAGAGTGGTAAAGTGTAGAAAGGACACCGGCCCTTTAAGAGAAGCTGTACTCTGCTGGAAGCTGGGCTGGAAGCAGGTAATGTTGTAGCTGGAAACAGATGAATCCACAATGGATTGGAGAGTCAGGCTACACCGCAGGTGGAATGCTGGTGCGGGTCTCTATGGTGGAAGTCTTGAGACAGGAGCTGGAACCTGGAAGACAATCACAGGAGAGAGACAAACAGGAACTAGGTTTGACAACCAAAGCACTGACGCCTTCCTTGCTCAGGCACAGTGTATTTATACCTGCAGCAAGGAAGGGATTGGCTAGGCAATTATGCAGATTAACAATACTGACAACAGATTGGAGGAAATGATCAGCTGACAGAATCCAAGATGGCTGCGCCCATGCAGACACTTGGAGGGAAGTTTGGTTTGTAATCCATGTGGTAATGAAAACAGTAATGACGGCGCCGGCCACTGGAGACAGGAGACGCCAGGCTGACAAGTGCACATCCAACCACGCGGACACAGCGGAGACCGCGGCTGACGTAATCGCCACTCAGACACTCTGCATGCAGAAGCTCAGGGACGGCGGCGGAGGCCGCGGGAGACGCCATGCCAGGTGTAATATGGCGTTTACTGTGACAGCGTCTCAGAGTGACAGGAGAGGATACAGGAATGTACACATCAGGATAACAGATGGAATCCGGTCCTGGAGCGCTGAGCCAGCCTTAGGAGGCATCTGATGGGTAAGAAATGGCGTCCAGATACCCGGATCGTGACACAGCGTGTGTACACACCATAAGTCCAGGGCCGTAACTACGTGTGTGCCAAGTGGGCTTGGCACACAGCGCAGTTGCCCTGAGGGCGCACGGCCAGCGGCATGTAATGAGTCAAATTGACTCATTACATGCCGCCTCTGCTGTGTGCGCCGTGCGCTGCGCTGGAGGGAGAAGAGACCAGCGCCGGGCAGCGGACAAGGAGGAGGAGGGAGGGGGAGCAGGGAGCCGCAGCAGCGCTATTTCATTGGTAGTAAGCGCCGCTGCAGCATCCCCCTCTCCTTCTGTATTGGCTGCCCCGCGCTGCTATGGATGCTGGGATGCGGTTCCTTCATCCAAGCATCCACAGCAGCGCCAGGCAGCCAATACGGAAGGAGAGGGGGATGCTGCAGCGGCGCTTACAACCAATGAAATAGCGCTGCTGCGGCTCCCTGCTCCCCCTCCCTCCTCCTCCTTCTCACCTCACTGCCTGCACCGAGAGGGAGATGCCAGCACGAGGAGCCTGTCAGAGGGGAGAAGGTAAGTATATCCCTCTCTCTCTTTCTCTCTCTCTCTCTCTCTCTCTCTCTCTCTCAGGGGGACACCGTCTGCCACAATGTGTAAAAAGGGGTCCTGACTGCCGCAATGTGTAAAAAGGGGTCCTGGCTGCCGCAATGTGTAAAGAGGGGGCCTGGCTGCCGCAATGTGTAAAAAGGGGGACTGGCTGCCGCAATGTGTAAAAAGGGGTCCTGGCTGCCGCAATGTGTAAAAAGGGGTCCTGGCTGCCGCAATGTGTAAAAAGGGGGCCTGGCTGCCGCATTGTGTAAAGAGGGGGCCTGGCTGCCGCAATGTGTAAAAAGGGGGACTGGCTGCCGCAATGTGTAAAGAGGGGACCTGGCTGCCGCAATGTGTAAAAAGGGGGACTGGCTGCCGCAATGTGTAAAAAGGGGGACTGTCTGTTGTAATGTGTAAAAAGGGGGACGCTATCTGCTGTAATGTATAAAAGGGGCTCTACCTGGTGTAGTGGCGCTACTGTGCAGCGTAATTTGAATAATGTAGACTACTGTGCAACGTAGTATGAATTGCTATTATTTTGTGGCCACACCCCTTCCCCGTGAAGCCACGCCCCTATAATTTTTTCACGCGCCTACAGCGCACACTGCCCCTATCTTACATGGGGGGGGCGCCACTGTTGTTTCTTGCACACAGCGCTAAAATGCCTAGTTACGGCACTGCATAAGTCTATTGTCCATGATCACCCCCAAATCTTTCTCCAATATTGATTTTCCAAAAATTACCCCATTCAATGTATAGGTTGCCTGTTTGTTTTTGATCCCGGAATGCACATCTTTACATTTCTCTGACGTCCTAGTGGATGCTGGGAACTCCGTAAGGACCATGGGGATTAGCGGCTCCGCAGGAGACTGGGCACAAAAGTAAAAGCTTTAGGACTACCTGGTGTGCACTGGCTCCTCCCCCTATGACCCTCCTCCAAGCCTCAGTTAGATTTTTGTGCCCGGCCGAGAAGGGTGCACACTAGGGGCTCTCCTGAGCTTCTTAGTGAAAGTTTTAGTTTTAGGTTTTTATTTTCAGTGAGACCTGCTGGCAACAGGCTCACTGCATCGAGGGACTAAGGGGAGAAGAAGCGAACTCACCTGAAGTGCAGAGTGGATTGGGCTTCTTAGGCTACTGGACACCATTAGCTCCAGAGGGACCGAACACAGGCCCAGCCTCGGAGCTCGGTCCCAGAGCCGCGCCGCCGGCCCCCTTACAGAGCCAGAAGCAAGAAGAGGTCCGGAAAAATCGGTGGCAGAAGACTTCGGTCTTCAACAAGGTAGCGCACAGCACTGCAGCTGTGCGCCATTGCTCCTCATGCACACTTCACACTCCAGTCACTGAGGGTGCAGGGCGCTAGGGGGGGGCGCCCTGAGCAGCAATGTAAAACACCTTGGCTGGCATAAATACACCACATATAACCCCCAGGGCTATATGGATGTATTTTAACCCCTGCCAGAACTTGCAAAAAAGCGGGAGAAAAGGCCGCCGAGAAGGGGGCGGAGCCTATCTCCTCAGCACACAGGCGCCATTTTCCATCACAGCTCCGCTGGAAGGACGTCTCCCTGACTCTCCCCTGCAGTCCTACACTACAGAAAAGGGTAAAAATGAGAGGGGGGGCACTAATTTGGCGCAGTTTTGATAATAACAGCAGCTATAAAGGAAAAGCACATTTTATAGTGGTATTCCTGTTTATATATATAGCGCTCTGGTGTGTGCTGGCATACTCTCCCTCTGTCTCCCCAAAGGGCTAGTGGGGTCCTGTCCTCTATCAGAGCATTCCCTGTGTGTGTGCGGTGTGTCGGTACGATTGTGTCGACATGTTTGAGGAGGAAAATGAGATGGAGGCGGAGCAATTACCTATTATACAGTTGTCACCCCCTGGGGAGTCGACACCTGAGTGGATGAGCTTATGGAAGGAATTGCAGGAATTGCAGTGTCAGCTCGTTACGACAGACAGTTGACGACATGAGACAGCCGGCTACTCAGCTTGTGCCTGTCCAAGGTTCTCAAACGCCATCAGGGGCTTTAAAACGCCCGTTACCTCAAATGGCAGACACAGACACGGATACTGACTCCAGTGTCGACGATGATGAGACAAACGTGACTTCCACTAGGGCCACACGTTACATGATTGAAGCAATGAAAAATGTATTGCATATCTCTGATAATACAAGTACCACTAAAAAGGGTATTATGTTTGGTGAGAAAAAACTGCCTGTAGTTTTTCCTGTATCCGAGGAATTAAATGAAGTGTGTGATGAGGCGTGGGTTTCCCCCGATAAAAAACTGATAATTCCTAAAAGGTTATTGGCATCGTACCCTTTCCCGCCAGAGGATAGGGCACGTTGGGAAACACCCCCTAGGGTGGATAAAGCGCTCACACGCTTGTCTAAACAGGTAGCACTACCCTCTCCTGATACGGCCGCCCTAAAGGAACCTGCCGATAGAAAGCTGGAGAATATCCTAAAATGTATATACTCTCACACGGATGTTATACTGCGACCGGCAATCGCCTCAGCCTGGATGTGCAGTGCGGGCCTCGCGTGGTCGGATTCCCTGACTGAAAATATTGATACCCTAGATAGGGACAGTATATTACTGACTATAGAGCATTTGAAGGATGCATTTCTCTATATGCGTGATGCACAGAGGGATATTTGCCGACTGGCATCAAGAGTTAGCGCGCTGTCCATTTCTGCAAGAAGAGGTTTATGGACGCGGCAGTGGTCAGGTGATGCGGATTCTAAAAGGCACATGGAAGTATTGCCTTATAAGGGGGAGGAGTTATTTGTGGTAGGTCTATCAGACCTGGTAGCCAGCAACTGCTGGAAAATCCACATTTTTACCCCAGGTAGCTTCTCAACCTAAGAAGACGCCGTATTATCAGGCGCAGTCCTTTCGGCCCCATAAGGGCAAGCGGGCAAAAGGCGCCTCATTTATGCCCCGTGGCAGAGGGAGAGGAAAAAGGCTGCAACAAACAGCCAGTTCCCAGGAACAAAAGCCCTCTCCCGCCTCCGCAAAGTCCTCAGCATGACGCTGGGGCTTTACAAGCAGACACGGTGGGGGCCCGTCTCAAGAAGTTCAGTGCGCAGTGGGCCCACTCGCAAGTGGACCCCTGGATCCTTCAAGTGGTATCTCAGGGGTACAAATTGGAATTCGAGACGTCTCCCCCTCGCCGTTTTCTAAAGTCTGCTTTACCGACGTCTCCCTCAGACAGGGAGGCAGTATTGGATGCCATTCACAAGCTGTATTCCCAGCAGGTGATAATCAAGGTACCCCTCCTACAACAGGGAAAGGGGTACTATTCCACACTATTTGTGGTACCGAAGCCGGACGGCTCGGTGAGACCAATTTTAAACCTGAAATCCTTGAACACTTACATACAAAGGTTCAAATTCAAGATGGAGTCACTCAGAGCAGTGATTGCAAACCTGGAAGACGGGGACTATATGGTGTCTCTGGACATCAAAGATGCTTACCTACATGTCCCAATTTGCCCTTCTCACCAAGGGTACCTCAGGTTTGTGGTACAGAACTGTCACTATCAGTTTCAGACGCTGCCGTTTGGATTGTCCACGGCACCCCGGGTCTTTACCAAGGTAATGGCCGAAATGATGATACTCCTTCGAAGGAAGGGAGCTTTAGTTATCCCTTACTTGGACGATCTCCTGATAAGGGCAAGATCCAGGGAACAGTTGGAAGTCGGGGTAGCACTATCTCAGATAGTGCTGCGCCAGCACGGTTGGATTCTCAATATTCCAAAATCTCAGCTGCTCCCGACTACCCGACTCCTATTCCTAGGGATGATCCTGGACACAGTCCAGAAAAAGGTGTTTCTCCCGGAGGAGAAAGCCAGGGAGTTATCCGATCTAGTCAGAAATCTCCTAAAACCAGGCCAAGTCTCAGTGCATCAATGCACAAGGGTCCTGGGAAAGATGGTGGCTTCTTACGAAGCAATCCCATTCGGCAGATTCCACGCAAGAACCTTCCAGTGGGATCTGCTAGACAAATGGTCCGGGTCGCATCTTCAGATGCATCAGCGGATAATCTTGTCACCAAGGACAAGGGTGTCTCTCCTGTGGTGGTTGCAGAGTGCTCATCTTCTAGAGGGCCGCAGATTCGGCATTCAGGACTGGGTCCTGGTGACCACGGATGCCAGCCTGAGAGGCTGGGGAGCAGTCACACAGGGACGAAATTTCCAGGGCTTGTGGTCAAGCCTGGAGACATCACTCCACATAAATATCCTGGAGCTAAGGGCCATCTACAATGCTCTAAGCCTAGCAAGACCTCTGCTTCAAGGTCAGCCAGTGCTGATCTAGTCAGACAACATCACGGCAGTCGCCCACGTAAACAGACAGGGCGGCACAAGAAGCAGGAGGGCAATGACAGAAGTTGCAAGGATTCTTCGCTGGGCGGAAAATCATGTGATAGCACTGTCAGCAGTGTTCATTCCGGGAGTGGACAACTGGGAAGCAGACTTCCTCAGCAGACACGACCTCCATCCGGGGGAGTGGGGACTTCACCCAGAAGTCTTCCACATGATTGTGAACCGTTGGGAAAAACCAAAGGTGGACATGATGGCGTCCCGCCTCAACAAAAAACTGGACAGGTATTGCGCCAGGTCAAGGGACCCTCAGGCAATAGCTGTGGACGCTCTGGTAACACCATGGGTGTACCAGTCAGTGTATGTGTTCCCTCCTCTGCCTCTCATACCCAAGGTACTGAGGATCATAAGAAGGAGAGGAGTAAGGACTATACTCGTGGCTCCGGATTGGCCAAGAAGGACTTGGTACCCGGAACTTCAAGAGATGCTCACAGAGAAGTGGCCTCTACCTCTAAGAAAGGACCTGCTTCAGCAGGGACCCTGTCTGTTCCAAGACTTACCGCGGCTGCGTTTGACGGCATGGCGGTTGAACGCCGGATCCTGAAGGAAAAAGGCATTCCGGATGAAGTCATCCCTACCCTGATCAAAGCCAGGAAGGATGTAACCGTGCAACATTATCACCGGATTTGGCGTAAATATGTTGCGTGGTGCGAGGCCAGGAAGGCCCCTACAGAGGAATTTCAACTGGGTCGTTTCCTACATTTCCTGCAAACAGGACTGTCTATGGGCCTAAAATTAGGGTCCATTAAGGTTCAAATTTCGGCCCTGTCGATTTTCTTCCAGAAAGAACTGGCTTCAGTTCCTGAAGTTCAGACGTTTGTCAAGGGGGTACTGCATATACAGCCTCCTTTTGTGCCTCCAGTGGCACCTTGGGATCTCAATGTAGTTTTGGGTTTCCTAAAATCACATTGGTTTGAACCACTCTCCACTGTGGACTTAAAATATCTCACTTGGAAAGTGGTAATGTTGTTAGCCCTGGCTTCAGCCAGGCGTGTCTCAGAATTGGCGGCTTTATCCTATAAAAGCCCTTACCAAATTTTTCATACGGACAGGGCAGAATTGAGGACTCGTCCTCAATTTCTCCCTAAGGTGGTTTCAGCATTTCACTTGAACCAGCCTATTGTGGTGCCTGCGGCTACTAGGGACTTGGAGGACTCCAAGTTGCTGGACGTAGTCAGGGCCCTGAAAATATATGTTTCCAGGACGGCTGGAGTCAGGAAATCTGACTTGCTGTTTATCCTGTATGCACCCAATAAGCTGGGTGCTCCTGCTTCTAAGCAGTCTATTGCTCGTTGGATTTGTAGTACAATTCAGCTTGCACATTCTGTGGCAGGCCTGCCACAGCCTAAATCTGTTAAAGCCCATTCCACAAGGAAGGTGGGCTCATCTTGGGCGGCTGCCCGAGGGGTCTCGGCGTTACAACTTTGCCGAGCAGCTACTTGGTCAGGGGCAAACACGTTTGCTAAATTCTACAAATTTGATACCCTGGCTGAGGAGGACCTGGAGTTCTCTCATTCGGTGCTGCAGAGTCATCCGCACTCTCCCGCCCGTTTGGGAGCTTTGGTATAATCCCCATGGTCCTTACGGAGTTCCCAGCATCCACTAGGACGTCAGAGAAAATAAGAATTTACTTACCGATAATTCTATTTCTCATAGTCCGTAGTGGATGCTGGGCGCCCATCCCAAGTGCGGATTGTCTGCAATACTTGTACATAGTTATTGTTACAAAAATCGGGTTATTATTGTTGTGAGCCATCTTTTCAGAGGCTCCTCTGTTATCATGCTGTTAACTGGGTTCAGATCACAGGTTGTACGGTGTGATTGGTGTGGCTGGTATGAGTCTTACCCGGGATTCAAAATCCTTCCTTATTGTGTACGCTCGTCCGGGCACAGTATCCTAACTGAGGCTTGGAGGAGGGTCATAGGGGGAGGAGCCAGTGCACACCAGGTAGTCCTAAAGCTTTTACTTTTGTGCCCAGTCTCCTGCGGAGCCGCTAATCCCCATGGTCCTTACGGAGTTCCCAGCATCCACTACGGACTATGAGAAATAGAATTATCGGTAAGTAAATTCTTATTTTCTCTATATTGAACCTCATATTCCACTTTGTTGCCCAACCCCCCAGTTTATTTAAATCGTTCTGAAAAGAGTCAATGTCCTGATCTGATCTGATCTAATTATCCTACACAGTTTAGTATCATCCGCAAAAATTTATACTTTACTCTCAATACCATTTCCTTTATCATTTATAAATATATTAAACAGTAGTGGACAGGGCCGGTGCTAGGGTGTGTGGCGCCCACCTGCAAAGTATAAATTTGGGCCCAAACTCCCATACATTATAAACTGTCAGTACACGCCAAAGGGTACGGACTTACAAGGAAGAGACATGGCTACACAATAGCATTCCCAATTCAAATGACACCACACAGTAGCAAAATATTATTTACATTATACTGCACACAGTGCCCGAATCATATTATATCACACAGTGGTGTCCCTTATTCACATTACCACACACATAATGTAACTAACACACGTTAGTGCCCTTTATACACATAATGCCCGCAGTAGTATTGCCCCTTACATGTAATAGCCACAACAAAAAAGAGGTAGACCTGGGCGGGGCAAATGCAAGATTTTTCCGGGGGGGATGGGGTTCCAGATTATATATGTATGTGTGTGTATGTATGTATATATATATATATATATATATATATATATACACACACAGGTTGAGTATCCCATATCCAAATATTCCGAAATACGGAATATTCCGAAATACAGACTTTTTTGAGTGAGAGTGAGATAGTGAAACCTTTGTTTTTTGATGGCTCAATGTACACAAACTTTGTTTAATACACAAAGTTATTAAAAATATTGTATTAAATGACCTTCAGGCTGTGTGTATAAGGTGTATATGAAAGATAAATGAATTGTGTGAATGTAGACAGACACTCTTTGTTTAATGCACATTGTTATAAAAAATATTGGTTAAAATGACCTTCAGGCTGTGTGTATTAGGTGTATATGAAACATAAATACATTCTGTGCTTAGATTTAGGTCCCATCACCATGATATCTCATTATTGTATGCAATTATTCCAAAATACGGAAAAATCCGATATCCAAAATACCTCTGGTCCCAAGCATTTTGGATAAGGGATACTCAACCTGTATATATATATATATATATATATATATATATATATAATATATATCAGAGCGGGAGAGAGAGAGAGGCATGGAGGGAGGGAGAGAGAGTATGAGTGTGGAGAGACAGTGATGGGGGAAAGAGCTACATGGAGGAGAGAGAGGGGGGTGCACTGGGGAGAGACAGAGAGAGGGCATGAGGGAAAGAAGCGTGTGCGCAAGTAAAGGGGTGAAGCTGGGATGGCGGTTGGTTTCCATCTGAGACTAGTTTACCTCATGGCGAGTGCAGGAGAGGTGCACTAGCCCCAACAGACAGGTACATGAACACAGCAGAGCATGGAACAAACATTCCATTCTGAACTTGTGCTGTCTCTGTCTGATCTCTTGTGGAGCCCGGTGACGTGACCTGGGAGGGCGGGGCTTCTGTTTTGCTGGAACGCAGGTCCTCCTTTCTGTACTTAAGCCCGGTGCCTGCTGCTGTTGCTGGGAGGAGGGATGAGCCAGACGGAACCTCTCCGCACCACATGACAGCGGAGTACAGTGTGAGGCTAAGCGGCGATATTCTTCCCCATTCCAGCTTCACGATGCCGGCGGCAGACAGCAGCAACAGCGGTCTGAAGAGTAGCTTGGATGCAGAGCACAGAGAGCGCCTCTCCAATCTAGCGCCTCCCTGCATTGCATCCCCTTGCTGAGCATGTTCTGCCGGCTCTGGTAGTGGCCTAGTACAGACCCTTGAGGTATACCACTTAATACTTTAGTCCAACTCGAAAATGTTCCATTGACTACCACCCGCTGTTCTCTATTTTCCAAACAATTTTTGACCAAAGTAGAAACGCTGTCACCAAGCCCCAGCTCTCTTAATTTAAGACACAACCTCATGTGAGGTACTGTGTCGAATGCTTTTGCAAAATCTAAGAAGCCCACATCCACAGCATTTCCCTTGTCTAAATTTGCACTTACTACCTCATAGAAGTTAATTAAGTTAATTTGACATGACCTATTTTTCACAAACCCATGCTGGTTTGCACTAATTATGTTAAGGCATCCCAAATACTTCTGAATGCTATCCCTTAATACTCCTTCCATTATTTTCCCCACTATAGATGTTAGGCATACTGGTCTGTAATTCCTGGGATTAGATTTAGTTCCCTTTTTAAAAAGTGGCACCACATCTGCAATTTGCCAGTCCCTTGGAACCATGCCTGTCATGATGGAAGCTTTAAAGATTAAATGTTATGGCCTTGCTATCTCTGAGCTTAGCTCCTTGAGAACCCTTGGGTGCAGTCCATCTGGCCCCGATAATTTACTGATATTAATTTTATTCAATCGTTCTTTGACTACATCCTCACTTAAACACGAGAAGTAATTTTGGCCCTTATCCTTTCTTTTATGTTGTTCTATTCCGATCATTTTTTCCTCTACAGTAAATACCAACAAGAAGAATTTATTCAATAACTTTGCTTTTTCGTAGTCACTATTTAACAATTGACCCAGTTAATTTTCTAGGGGTCCTATGCTGTCTTTTTTTTTTAATCCTTTTACCATTGATATACTTCAAAATTTATTGGGGTTAGATTTAACTTCCTTTGCAATCTTTTTTTTATTTTCTCTTTTAGCTGCTCTAATTTCCTTTTTGCATAGTTTATTACACTCTTTGTAGTAGCGGAAGGTCTCCATAATCCCGCCCGATTTAAATGCCTTAAATGCTTACCTTTTTTTTGTTCATCAATTCCTTTACCTTCTTATTTAGACACATAGGTCTGAACTAGAGATGTGCGGCGGGCACTTTTCGTGTTTTGTGTTTTGGTTTTGGTTCTGGCTCTATGCTAATGTTTTGGATCTGGATTGGTTTTGCCAAAACCACCCTTTCGTGTTTTGGTTTTGGATCTGGATGATTTTTAAAAAAAACACAAAAATAGCTAAAATCACATAATTTGGGGGTAATTTTGATCCTACGGTATTATTAATCCCAATAACATTCATTTCCACTCATTTCCAGTCTTTTCTGAACACCTCATAACTCACAATTTAGTTTTTAGGCCAAAAGGTTGCATCGAGGTGGCTGTATGACTAAGCTAAGCGTCACAAGTATGCGGCACAAACACCTGGCCCATCTAGGAGTGGCACTGCAGTTGCAGACAGGATGGCAGATTTAAAAACTATGCCCCAAACAGCACATCATGCGAAGAAGAAAAAGAGGTTCAATGAGGTAGCTGTGTGACTAAGCTAATGTCAGGAATCGACTTACCGCTGTTATGTCTGTCCGCCGGAGCGGACTCCGTCCGGGGTCACTGCATGTTGCTGTCACCTGTCATCCTGCTCGTGGATACCATCTCAGGCCTGGGAGCGCCCCTGGAGTCAACGTGCGTGTGGGCGCGCCGCGTCCCAGCCGGGCCGCGTCATGGGCGCCGCCATGACAGTTTTCCCCAGTGTAAGTGCGGCAGCCAATCCGGAGCTTGGCCGCACCTCCTCGTCTCACTCCAGCCAATACCTGCCGGTCAGGGGGTATATCAGGAGCTGCAGGGTGAGTCAGAGGTTGTCCTGAACTTTGTGTCACTCCTGCGACCCGTGTGTCTGGACCTGTTCTCCTGTTCCTCCGTGTTCCTGGATATTCTCCTGATCCTCCGTGTTCCTGGATATTCTTCTGTACCTGTTACTTCCGTGGAACTACAAGTACCAGCACCAGCAATACCTTTCTGGCTTCACACCTTCTACACCTGCAGTGTGCTCCAGCCTACAGCAGTAGAGACTCCCTCTCCAGGTGCATTCCGTCATCTCACCTGTGATTCAGCCTGCATGCTGATTGTGCACTTCCAACAGCACAGTGAACATTACCATCCAGTCTCCTGCATTGCTACCAGGTTTGCTACCATTATTCCACCTCTGCTGGCTCCACGTTTTAATTACTCTGGTTCCATTTCTGCATTACAAACTCTGCCATAGACTTTCAGTTTCAAACCATATTATATCATTGCCATTACCATTGCCGTTACCATTGTCATTTCCATTGCATTCGTTTGTTTTACTTTCTGCTGCATTATTATCTGGACTTTCTGTTATTAATAAATCTACATTGTGCACATGCGCAGAAACCCAATACTGCCTCCTCACTTCATTCCACCTACCTCCACTGACCCACTAGCGCCCCCTCCGGGGACACAAACTAAACCCACTCTGACAGCTAAGCTTCACAAGTGTGCGGCACAAACACCTGGCCCATCTAGGAGTGGCACTGCAATGGCAGACAGGGTGGCACTTAAAAAACTAGGCCCCATCATGCAAAGAAAAAAAAAAAGAGGTACAGTGAAGTAGCTGTATGACTGTCACAACTGAGGGCTGAGACTGACTGAGGGAAGCCTCAGTTGTAGGGGCTGGCGTGTAAGTGAACCGTGGAGGTGAGATTAGGTTCCTATACATGCAGTATGATTATAATACCATGAGCCCGAAGATGTGACCACAACAATGGAGTAAAATTATAAACAGTCAGTTTATTGAACACACAGTATAACTCTTGGCATCGAGATATCTTCAACAGTGAGTGCAGAATGAGAATGCAGTACAGTTCCCGGGAATGCACCTGGTAATTGATACTGTGGCTATGCAGAAAAAGATAGTAAAGTCCTTGCCAATATCGGGATTTGGAAAGACAGTGGCCACAGTTATCCGCTGTAATAAGGAACGAGCAAGTACTGCCCAGTAGATGGTAAACAGGAGACTGGAATAGGCACTAATACACTGAGGTTGAAATATTGTAGATATGATTGCCAGAGACTACCGGATGGAACCGGTGTGAGGAGAGATGTGCTGAACTCACCACTAGAGCAACAGTTCAATGGTGAGCATCGATGGATAATGTGGTCCGATGTTGTGTGGTATAGTATGCAGGGCAATAGATGAATAACGCTGGAGATGAGATGAAGCACCGCTGAAGACTAGAGATGTGCACCGGAAATTTTTCGGGTTTTGTGTTTTGGTTTTGGATTCGGTTCCGCGGCCATGTTTTGGATTCGGACGCGTTTTGGCAAAACCTCCCTGAAATTTTTTTGTCGGATTCGGGTGTGTTTTGGATTCGGGTGGTTTTTTTCCAAAAACCCCTCAAAAACAGCTTAAATCATAGAATTTAGGGATAATTTTGATCCTATAGTTTTATTAACCTCAATAACCATACTTTCCACTCATTTCCAGTCTATTCTGAACACCTCACACCTCACAATACTATTTTTAGTAGTGATGACCCCCAAATTCTATGATTTAAGCTGTTTTTGAGGGGTTTTTGTAAAAAACACCCGAATCCAAAACACACCCGAATCCGAATCCAGCCGCGGAACCGAATCCAAAACCAAAACACAATACCCGAAAAATGGGCGGTGCACATCAGTAACTTAAACAGCTAAGGTGGTGATTCCGAGTTGATCGCTCGCTAGCTGCTTTTAGCAGCATTGCACACGCTAGGCCGCCGCCCTCTGGGAGTGTATCTTAGCTTAGCAGAATTGCGAATAGAAAATTCTTAGCAGTTTCTGAGTAGCTCGAGACTTACTCCTACACTGCGACCAGCTCAGGAGCGGCCCTTGGTGCGGGCAAGCAGTGCCTGCGCCCGGGGTGTTGCGTCCTGGGGGCGCGGCCGCAGTCACCCCGCAGGCACCGCCGACTACCCGCACTTCGCTCCCCGGCTGCAGAGGACGCCGTGGGCTGTGTGGGCGTCCGCTCCTGCTGGCTCTAGTGACAGACACTAGAGGTCA